>NW_025779209.1:0-120489 GCF_021130785.1 Homalodisca vitripennis
AAACCTGAAGTATAAATTACTCGCAATTTTGCTGAGTGGTCCTCTTAACCATAAACAATAAAAAATAGGTAAATGGGTGCATGATATATGACCAATTCAGTTTAAAATATAACATAGTACCTTATTGTATTATATCACAAGTGCTTGTTACTAAGAAAGCTATGAAATTCGACTATGAGTTGCTCTAGATTGATAAATAGGTTGTGTTACTGAAATTGTGGGAGCTATTCAAACAAATACACGGAATTTTGCGTAGAAATTGCGGGCAAAGCCGTGGGTATGTGCTAGTACTCTATAGTATATTTTAAACAGTTAAGGTTGGTGTTATTATCAACAAAATCCACTACTTCCTTAAATAGAAACTAGTAACTAAACGGGGTTTTGTACTCCCCGTTATAATAAGCGTATATCAAATTTGATCTATAAAAGAAACCAGTAAGAAATCTTAGAGGTCCATCCTTTAACGAGCATATACTTTGTTAACAATTGACCACAACATGGACTACATTCAGGTTCACAATCAAGAGTAATTTTTGTCGAATTCTAAAAACTGAATTTATTAGAAGTCATACAATACATAACCTCATATCCTCGATAAGATAACAGGAAACTATGTAGACAACATATACACACACAAATCCCAGTACATATAATATGACATTAAAACTCGCGATCCGAATTGGAAAGAAGAATGTACTCTGTTACGAATTATAAATAATATCTTGCCCCAGATAAAGTAAATGCCTGTGGTCTATAGTTTCCATAATGGCGTAATAAAAATATTTAGACGAATGACGAGAGCCGTTACGTCATTAGTCGGTTTACCCGAGTCTAGACGTGCCGGGCGCCGAACCGTGAACAGTGACAGTGAGGTTATGTTTGGTGTGAAACAATCAAAACCGCGTCTCTCTGTGGAGCAGAACCGCGCGCAGTGTGTTTTGTATGCAACTGGAACACGCTTGCGTACAGTATCAATAAAGCAGGGAAATGTATATTTCACCTCCCATTGGTGTCAAATCGTGAAAGTTTCAAAGTCCCGTAACTAACTTTAAAAAATCTTAAAATATATATTCCGACGCTGTTAGTTCGGTAACACGGTTAATTTACCTGTATCATTAGAAAAAGTTATTCTAAAACCGATATCTATACTAGTTTTCCATCCCTGAAACAAACCGATATGAACCGGAAGTCCCGATTCCACTTTGTCCGGCCGTATCTCGGTAAATAATTTTTTTACGAACAAACTCCAAGAGGCTAAACATGCCTTAAAACATCCTGATACACTTCTCCAATAGCACATTTAATAAAAATTATTTTATTTTACAAACCAATATGCACCTCTGACGAATTTTTCTGTCCCGACTTTTTTCTAACTCCAGATTTTCTAAGCGGCTTTCGCCTTGAAATACAATGTTTTATATGCCAACGTATTACCAATCCTTGGGTAGTTAGATATATGATAATGAATTTTTCATAAACGTGTGCTACAACAGTAAATATATTAATTTAAAAAGTTTTAGAATTTGCAATTTCCCAATTTGCCCAAATTAGCAGGAACTCGGCGATATTTCCGGTTTTCAATCTAGTGTTTTTTATTTTTTATTTCATTTATGTACTGTTTTCATTTATGTTTTCATTTTCCTATTTTACTATTATTGTGATTATTATTAGTTTGTACTAACGTAGATTTGAACTTGACAACACTCACATACGATGCTGTCAATTTTCATACATTTTTACATGTATAATCGGTTGGAAATCTTGAAAAAAATGTATTTGAGTTGTCTATTACAGAAGTTTCCTAGGATAAAATTCAGTAACACCATTGTATTCTCAACAATGTGTCTGGAAGTTCTCTGTTGGTTTTACTCACTTTCTCGTTCAAGAGAGATTTGAATAAAAAACCACACGAAACATTAAGAATTTGGCCGGATTGTGTAGTATAAAAACCATCATTATATTACTTGATGTGTACCACTCGACTAGGATTTACGATGAATCAATGTCGGTTGGACGAGAGAGGTTGTGACACCATCGTGTTTCTGTTTTCTGATATGCCAAGGGTGGGAACTGTCACGACTTTTGTCGGTATTACAGCTGAAATAATTATACGAAATAATTAAAACACGCTCGTACATTGAATAATCAGTCCATGACGGAAAGATAAAAAATCACAAGGACAGTACAGGTCCTTACATATTCACTTAATTCATCAGTGGATTTGTGTTTATTCATCGACTGCTGTTGGTGGAATATCTGTATTGTTAAAAGAATTTCTTGGTATTGTATGGTGATTTCAGGTATTTAAAACGATAATTTTAGATACATACTTGGTATCAATCAACAGCTCTTACAATTTAGAAGTGGGGTTGAGCCGGTTCAATACCTATATCTCCCCGGCTCATGTGTGTTTTATATAGTGTGTGTGTGGTTTATTGGCTGCAGAGGCGACTGACCTTTTGAAGGCGTTTGGCCTTTCCGGAGAGTGGCAAAGACTCCGAGCCGTCGTGTACAAGTTAGGAGTAGCTCCAGTTTAATATATTAGTTTATTTAAGTGTTTTTGTTTATTTGCTGAGCTGATTTCCTTCTGACATGTGCGGCTAAGTTTACGGCCCCTCACTGATGAGGTCCAAGGGATGAATTGTTTCCTCCTGTCATCTCTCCATCATGCGTGGTCGCAGAGAACCTTCGCTTTTGCGCTCTACTGAAGGACGGCCACCATGATGGACATTTCTACCAGTCAACATCTGTGATACCCTGTGATATTGTTATTGTTGCCATTTATATAGTTTATATTTTGTTATTTAATTTTAAGTTAGTTTTAGATATTATTTAGTTATTTCTTGGATTTCATTAGGAGCCCGCCCTTAGCCGAAGGATACCGGGTGAAATTGGCATTTCTTGTTTCAAATTATGGCGTTTCTAATTTTTGTATGCAGGTGCACCTGACAAGGATTGTTTTGAGGTATCCTACTACTGCAGGCACCTTTTATTTTTTTATTTTTTTTTTCATTTATAGTATATATACATATTTATTTATATTGACTGGATAGGCCTATGTGTGTCTTAGTAAATGAACCTGAGTATACTGACCACGGTGTTCTTTTTTTTACCTAGTTTAGTCTTGATCCGGCATCCCGTTCGCCACCATGGGCGCGCGCTTCCCTGATGGTTTGCTGTGGGTGTGCGAGAGGCGATGTACGGTTTCAATGGTAGCAGAGCGTGGTTAGCTGCTCTCTCAGCTGTCTCTCGGTTCTGGTTTTGTTTGTTGGTGTAGGTTAGTGTTAGGTAGGGGGAGGTCAGAGTACACAACTTTTTTTTATTAGGAGCTCGCCCTAGCACAGGATACCGGGTGGAATTGGTTTAGTGTCTTGCTTCCTGCAGACTTACCCTTTGCAGGGAGCAAGGGACTCTAAATTGCTTAACCGCTAAATTTATCTAACTGTACTTCTACTTCTCCCCTATCAATGTGTTGTTTTGTTATATTTATTGCTTCTGTGTTTGTAGGTTGTGGTTAGTGTATATTTGCAGGGTATCCTTCTATTAGGTGGCAGGTATTAAGTTCTTCACTTGGACCTCGTCAGTGTAAGCCCTTTGTGAGTTGAGTCCACTTAGGTTACTAAGTAATTGTTGCGTACGCTTTGTTGTATTTATTTTGTCTTAATTGTTTGGTATGGCGTTTTCCCTGGTGCCTGAACATCTGCGCAAGCCCGAGTTGGTTTTTGAGGTCCTGGCGAGAGGACAGAAGCCCGAGGGAGATGTGAGGGCATTAAGAGCTCAATTACGGGCTTGTATAGCGTTGGACCGCAGCTGGAATGCAGAGTTCCAAATTAATACTGAATTTGAGTTTTGTAAAACCCGAATGGAAGAGTTAGAAGACGACATTAATTTTGAGTCACTTCCCATGTCCGGGTCAGCAAAGGCTAGATTGGCATCTCAGCTTTTACATTGGCGTGACAGAATAGTTTTACTTATGTCAGCTCCTAGTTTAGACTCTGATATTAAAAGTTGGGCTTTTTCGGCCAGTAATAAATTAAAACAAGCCTTAGATGGTTTGAGTGAGGTGCGCTCGGTGAAAGAGAAGGGGGTACTATTTACCGCTGTCACTCCAACGGAGGTTCCCACTACCATTACTTTTGCTAACCATCCACCGGCTCTTTCTTTCGAGACTCCCAGAGTTACTATGTCTCCGATGGGTAGTGGCCCTCCTGAAGCGGCTGGTGAGGCATCATCTATAGTTGTGCCTTCCTTTTCTAGCTTTGGCAAACTGCCTCATCCTTTGGGGAGTGTTTTTACAACACTTCCCCAGAGTTGATGGACTTGACACTAATTTACTTATCCATTTCCTTCTGGAAGTTTTTAAGCTAAGAGAATTTCCTGGTATGACAGATGCCATGCTTATGCAGATTTTAGCGCAGTTTTCCTTAAGGCCGCTTTTTGATCGCCTTCTAGACTGCCTTAAGCGAGGTGCCACATTTTGACCAGTTCCACGCCGAGATCTTGGAGTTCTTTGTACCTGCTCGGGTTAGGGAGCGCTTGCGGGTGGAACGCGTTTACCGTCCTCAGGCACCAGACGAGACGTTGAGCCATTTTGTCGGGGAGATACGGGATGTAGCCCGGGTGTTGCGCTTGAGCTTGAGCGAAACGGATTTGGTGAGCCTTATTTTGGAGGGCATTAAACCTGAAGAACGCTCCCGTTTGATTTTTTGTAGCCGTCCCCGCATCTTTTGCGGATTTGGACCGCCTCTCCATCATCTCCAGAGGGGTTCAGGATGCGGATGATCAAAGGGAGGCCATGTCGAGGCATCTTCCTCACTTGCCTCCGGGGCCGGTCCATGCTCCGGTGCAGTCTGAGCCAGCAGCTGCTCCTTCCCGTAGGCAGCCTCCTACCTGTTATGGCTGCAAGCAAGTGGGACATATTAGACCGTTTTGTCCACTTAATAAAAAAAAACTAGTAAGCTTGCGGACGAGTAAGCCCGACTCGTGCCGTAAAGGTAATTTTGAGGGCAAATATGTACCTAATTTTGATGGTAAAAGGGTAGCTGGTTTAATACAGAACAGAAAGAAAACAGAAAGAAATAGACGTGGGGACAGTTATCATCGTTGGCCGAGAGGGGAGGTTGCTGCTCTGGCTGCGCAGGGAGTAAGGGCTGCCCGCTCAACCTGCCCACAAGTGGATGTGCTTGTGGGGAATGTGGGTGCAGAAGGCCCTGGTTGATTCTGGGTCAGCACGCAGCCTGATTTCTTTGTCGTTTTTTGAAGATCTAAAATCCTCTGGGCTAATACGGCAGGTTGAGCCTAGTTCACTTATCTGCTGGACTGCTTCACGCACAAGTGACCTCACCTTTACCTATTATCTGTAGTGCCCAGATTCACATCAAAATTAATTATTTCTCTTGGGATTGGAGCTTTTTGGTGGCTAAGGACCTGACTTTTCCTTTCATCTTGGGAGCAGATTTTATTGGAAAAACTGGCATGATTTTGGATTTGGCCTCCAGTCATGTTTTCTTTGCTTTCGCCAGGCGGGTGATCGTTCCCTTTTCAGATGTCGAGTCTCGTGGGACTGCTGCCTTAGAGATGGAAGATAAGAGCTTGACTCCTCCTGACCAACTAGGACATCTTACGCCGAAGGAGGCTGAGGACATAAGGCAGATTTGTTCCAGTTTTCCTGAAGTCCTAACTGACAAACTGGGTACGACCAATCTCTTGGAATACGAGATTCGTCTTACAGACACCCGTCCTGTACGTTCCCATCCATATAAGCTTGCTCCACCCAAGATGGAAATTCTGAGAAATATGATTGATGATTTACTTAAGAGTGGGGTGATCGAGCCGTCTTGCTCAAATTTTTCCAGTCCAGCGTTTCTAGTGCCGAAACCTAATGGGAAGTCCAGATTGGTCCTGGATTATCGAAAGCTCAATGCTCAGATAGAAATTGACTCCGTGCCTCTCCCCGATTTGCATTCTGCTTTCGACTGGTTTGGTAAGGCCAAGTATTTCTCCATTTTTGATCTTAATCAGGCATACCATCAGATTCCTCTAAAACACGAGTCTCGACCTCTCACTGCCTTTTGTGTGCCTTGGAATTTGTACCAGTTCACCCGAGTGCCAATGGGCCTGGCTGTGGGGGCCCAAACACTCACCAGACTCCTGGATTCTATCTTTCATGATGTCAAATTTAAGTTCGTGTTCAACTATCTGGATGACCTGCTTGTGTACAGTGAGAGTTATGAGGAGCACTTGACTCATCTAGAGGAAGTTCTAACTAGGCTGCGAGAGTCTGGCCTTACCGTCAATCCTGAAAAGGTGAGTTTTGCTCAGCCTGAAATATCGTTTCTGGGTCATCTTGTCTCTTCTCGAGGTGTTTGTATTGATCCAGAGAGAACCCAGGCAATCAGGGAGTTTCCTCCTCCTAAGGATGCCAAGGGGATTGCCCGTTTTGTGGGAATGATAAATTTTTATCGTCGTTTCATCCCCAATGTTGCTGAAGTGGCGGCCCCTCTGAACTCTCTTAGGAAAAAGGGTGCCAAGTTTGAGTGGGGTGAAGCGCAACAGACTGCTTTTGAGCAGCTGAAAGAGGCAGTGATGCAGCCTCCAGTCTTGGCTATGCCTGATTTCAGTCGTAAGTTCGTCTTGCAAACTGATGCTTCCTCCTTAGCCGTTGCTGCTGTTTTATCACAAGAAGTAGATGGTATCCGGCAGCCCATAGCTTATGCTTCACGCACGTTAACCCCTTGTGAGAAGAAGAGTTGTTCTGTTTATGAGCTGGAATGTTTGGCTGTCGTGTTTGGAATTAATAAGTTCAGGCGTTACCTAGAACATAAAGAATTTTTGTTGGAAACCGACAACCAGGCACTTTCTTGGCTCCTTGCCCACCCCCGTCAGCTCGGGAAGATTGGTCGCTGGGTAGTCCAAATTTCTGCCCTTAAGTTCACAGTGCAGCACGTGCGAGGCACCCAAAATATCATAGCGGACACTCTGTCACGCATGTATCACTTACCCAACGACCACCAGAATTTATCAGAGCCGCCATGTTGTGGCGTGCTCCTAGACTTTCCTCTGGCATTTTCGGACATTGTTCCACACCAACTTAAGGATCCCGAGCTGACTGCTATCATCAATGAGCTTAAAAACGGAGGTGCCCACCCTCCTTATTTTCTGTACCGAGGTGCTCTATGCTGCCGTGACAAGCAGCGGAGAAAACCTAAGTTAGTGCTGCCAAGCTTTCTTGTACCGATGGTCTTTCAGTATTTTTCATTCTTCTCCTGTGGGCGGACATCTAGGAATTCATAAGACCATCGCGAAGATTAGGGATCAGTTCATCTGGAAAGGTATGGACCGGGATATTGCAGCTCGAGTACGTTCTTGTGAACTGTGCTCGCTAAGCAAACCCGCTCAAAATACCAAGTTGGGTCTTTTGTCATCTGAGGTGGCGGAAAAACCTTTGGAGAAGGTTTTCATTGACTATGTTGGGCCTCTCCCGCGTAGCAAGTCTGGAAATAAGTTCCTACTTGTTTGTGTGGATGCCTTCTCCAAGTTTGTTTGGTTGTTCCCATTGCGGAGTGCTACCGCGCAGCTCACGGTGCAAGCACTTCGTAACCATTTTTTTCAACACTTTGGAATCCCCGCCACCTTAGTTTCCGATAATGGTTCACAGTTTGTCTCCAATATCTTTAAAAGAATGTGCTTTGGGCACGGAATCCGCCATGTGACTACTTCCCCTTTCTATCCTCAGCCTTCTCACGCCGAACGGTTTAATCGCAATCTTCGATCTGCTCTCATTGCCTTTCATGCGGAAAATCAGACCACCTGGGATCAACAACTACCTTGGATCCAATTTGCCTTTAATACGGCCCAGCATGAAAGTCACAAGGCGGTACCTTTCGAGTTATTATTTGGCTTTCCGCCAAACAACCCTTTGGCGAACCTTTGGAAAATTAGCGATCTTCTGCCACCTCCTGGTACTCCCGATGTGAAAGCCACTTGGGAGGCAGCCAGGCGGAATCTCATTCGGGCTAGGGAGTTAGTAAGGAGGAAGTACAACCGAGGTCGTATTGCCAATCCCTTCCAGGTGGGGGATCTAGTTTACTGCAAGGCTCACCCAGTCAGTTCGGTTGTGGATAAAAGAGCTGCTAAACTTTGCTACAGGTGGACTGGTCCCCACCGCATCTTGAAGTTTCTGACTCCGGTGACTGCCCGACTGGGAGATCCTCAGTCCGAGAAGATTTTCAGGAAGGCGCACATATCCCATCTGAAGCCTTGCCGGAGTCATCCGTGATTCCTCTTTAGTCTGTGCGGGAGGGTTTTAGCTCCAGAGGCCTGATCACCTCTGCTCTTTCTTCCTGATCAAGGTTCCTGTTTTCTTCTTTGTACCCATGCTACTCTTGGAGGGATTTCTTGCCTCCAACTGGATTTTCTTGGTTTTCCCTTCTGCTGACTTCAGGGTTTCCGGTTATATTTCTTCAACCATTGGGGGGAGAGGCATTTCGTTCGGTTCTTCTTTTTGAAGAAATTTACAGAGGGGTGTTCCTCCTTTTGGGGGGGGGGGAGTCTGAGCCGGTTCAATACCTATATCTCCCCGGCTCATGTGTGTTTTTATATAGTGTGTGTGTGGTTTATTGGCTGCAGAGGCGACTGACCTTTTGAAGGCGTTTGGCCTTTCCGGAGAGTGGCAAAGACTCCGAGCCGTCGTGTACAAGTTAGGAGTAGCTCCAGTTTAATATATTAGTTTATTTAAGTGTTTTGTTTATTTGCTGAGCTGATTTCCTTCTGACATGTGCGGCTAAGTTTACGGCCCCTCACTGATGAGGTCCAAGGGATGAATTGTTTCCTCCTGTCATCTCTCCATCATGCGTGGTCGCAGAGAACCTTCGCTTTTGCGCTCTACTGAAGGACGGCCACCATGATGGACATTTTCTACCAGTCAACATCTGTGATACCCTGTGATATTGTTATTGTTGCCATTTATATAGTTTATATTTTGTTATTTAATTTTAAGTTAGTTTTAGATATTATTTAGTTATTTCTTGGATTTCATTAGGAGCCCGCCCTTAGCCGAAGGATACCGGGTGAAATTGGCATTTCTTGTTTCAAATTATGGCGTTTCTAATTTTTGTATGCAGGTGCACCTGACAAGGATTGTTTGAGGTATCTACTACTGCAGGCACCTTTTATTTTTTTTATTTTTTTTTCATTTATAGTATATATACATATTTATTTATATTGACTGGATAGGCCTATGTGTGTCTTAGTAAATGAACCTGAGTATACTGACCACGGTGTTCTTTTTTTTTTTACCTAGTTTAGTCTTGATCCGGCATCCCGTTCGCCACCATGGGCGCGCGCTTCCCTGATGGTTTGCTGTGGGTGTGCGAGCGGCGATGTACGGTTTCAGGGTCCACTCTGCTCCACAGGCAGCCAAAGTTGCAATATTAATCTTATTTTTTTATAACAATATTTTATTTACAACCTGTTACAACAAACCTAAATCCTTTTATGGGTAAACTATTAAACGACATTACAAAAAGTTCAAAATCTTTGACGCTCAAAATTATCAATTATTAAATTATGTCAGTTGTTTTATCAAAACCGGTCAGGAAGGTGCAGTATGTGACATATTCGAAATTTAGTCGTAGTCAAGCTATTAGCTGTTAAATTCACTGTCACATGATTAGAATGATAATTTAATTTGGCTTTGTATTTCTTGCTGTATCTAGTGACTTCTTGTCTTACTGTTTGGGTATTTAAATCGTCATGCTATGAGCTATTTGAAATGCACCATGGAGAATTCACAATTTGTCTTAAAAGTTTTGACTGAAACCTCTGAATAATTTCTGTGCTGGAGTTTATGGCAGTACACCATCGTTGTATTCCATAATTTTATATTGTATAGGCTTTTAAATTAGTTTGTACAAGATCCCAAGTTTAATTGGGATTCTTTACAAACAAATCTTACGAGATTTTGTTTAGTTTAACAACCGATTACACAATCCACTAACCAACCTAAAGCAAAGTAAAGATGTTTTATTTTATCAGGCGAAGTTAGGGCTTAAAGGTGACTTCTGAACCACCACCAACGATCAGACAGGCGAGCTGCTTGCAAGGACAAGATCGCTTAGGGGTCACCCATCCAAGCAGTAGCCACGGTCGACGTTGCTTGTTCTGGTATCTTGGCGATAACCGTTGTACCCGCTACACTGCGCCGTTGGCAACTTAATACCAGCTGATAGGTTATAACGATTTGATGTAGTCTTACCAACGCGTTGATAGAATGGATTTTGAGCAGTTTCTTCGCTTATACAACTAACATTTACTTACCCATGACCTAACTACTAATTAATCAATGATTAATGACTTACAGAAAAATCCACACTCATTCACTTTGGATTGTTTCCTTGAAGATACAAAGGTTAAGAACGTGTAATCTTAGGATTTCATTTAGCACTGGCAGTTAGTTGACTCATCCGGACCGAACAGTTGTCAACTCGTTGTTCGACTGTCACGGCGGGTTGTTACATGATGTCAGGACTTGTCACACGTCACGCCGTCGTGCTCCGACATTCCCCACGGGGAACATCTCCCAATACGGGGAACCTTGGACTACTATCGCCGCGCTGTGTCCCTGCTGTGACGGTTCCAGTTCATCCTAGGGTCATCCCTTTCCCACCTGCTGGTAACAGTGGCTTGTCCTGGCTCGCGTAGCTCCTGAGGCCGTACTTCATCATCCTACCATGAATTTATATTTGACCACTACATTCAGTTTAAAATAAAACCCCTCTCCTTTCCAATTTTTAGAAACCACATCTGGTACAGAACGTCCTAAAGGACAATTTTATGCGAAATACAAGGAAATAATATATTTCAGTTTGCAGGAACTAAGAACGGGTTATCCGAGTGCCCTTGCTGCTAGTCCAGAGTTTGAAACATCCATCATTCGTACTCTGAGATAACACATGCTCAGTGTCGTCGTACTCATTCAGCACCCGATAGGGCCTTCTTAATATAAATGCCTTATCTGTTTGACCGCGTGTGCTCTTGATAGAAAGGTCTTGGATGCCGACACTTAATTCCCAGGTTCCTCTTGGCCTGAGGAAGACTGTTGATTTTGGGGCATAAATGTATAAGTGCAGACTGTCTGTCTTTCTACCCGCTGTAGATATGTGTCATACGCTACATTCTGTCTGGTCCTCGATACTCCGTTGAATTGTCATACGTTACCGTTTATCTTTTGTTTGGTCCTGCGATCCTCCGTTGACTTGTCATACGTTACGTTTTGTCTGGTCCTGCGATACTCCGTTGAATTGTCATACGTTAAGTTTTGTCTGGTCCTGCGATAATCCGTTGAATTGTCATACTTTACGTTTCTGTCTTGTCCTTCGACTCTCCGTTGAATTGTCATACGGTACGTTCGGTCTGGTCCCTCGATACTCCGTTGAATTGTCATACGTTTATCTTCGGTCTGGTCCCTCGATACTCCCTTGAATTGTCATACGTTACGTTCTGTCTGGTCCCTCGATACTCCCTTGAATTGTCATACGTTAGGTTCTGTCTGGTCCTTCGTCACTCCGTTGAATTGTCATACGTAACGTTCGGTCCTGGTCCCTCGATACTCCCTTGAATTGTCATACGTTACGTTCTGTCTGGTCCCTCGATACTCCGTTGAATTGTCATACGTTACGTTCTGTCTGGTCCCTCAATAGTCCGTTGAATTGTCATACGTTACGTTCGGTCTGGTCCCTCGATACTCCCTTGAATTGTCATACGTTACGTTCTGTCTGGTCCCTCGATACTCTCTTGAATTGTCATACGTTACGTTCTGTCTGGTCCTTCGACTCTCCGTTGAATTGTCATACGTTACGTTCGGTCTGGTCCCTCGATACTCAGTTGAATTGTCATACGTTATGTTCTGTCTGGTCCTTCGACTCTCCGTTGAATTGTCATACGTTAAGTTCTGTCTGGTCCATCGATATCCGTTGAATTGTCATACGTTACGTTCTGTCTGGTCCATCGATACTCCCTTGAATTGTCATACGTTACGTTCTGTCTGGTCCCTCAATACTCCGTTGAATTGTCATACGTTACGCTCGGTCTGGTCCTTCGACTCTCCGTTGAATTGTCATACGTTAAGTTCTGTCTGGTCCATCGATATCCGTTGAAATTGTCCATACGTTACGTTCTGTCTAGTCCTTGGACTCTCCGTTGAATTGTCATACGTTACGTTTCTGTCTGGTCCTTCGTCACTCCCTTGAATTGTCATACGTTTACGTTCTGTCTAGTCCTTGGACTCTCCGTTGAATTGTCATACGTTACGTTCTGTCTGGTCCTTCGTCACTCCCTTGAATTGTCATACGTTACGTTCGGTCTGGTCCCTCGATACTCCGTTGAATTGTCATACGTTAGGTTCTGTCTGGTCCTTCGTCACTCCGTTGAAATGTCATACGTTACGTTCTGTCTAGTCCTTGGACTCTCCGTTGAATTGTCATACGTTAAGTTCTCTCTGGTCCATCGATATCCGTTGAATTGTCATACGTTACGTTCTGTCTGGTCCATCGATACTCCGTTGAATTGTCATACGTTAAGTTCTGTCTGGTCCTGCGATACTCTGTTGAATTATCATACGTTACGTTCTGTCTGGTCCATCGATATCCGTTGAATTGTCATACGTTACGTTCTGTCTGGTCCATCGATACTCCGTTGTATTGTCATACGTTAAGTTCTGTCTGGTCCTGCGATACTCCGTTGAATTGTCATACGTTACGTTCTGTCTGGTCCTTCGATGTTCCGTTGAATTCGTTTATTTTTTTTGTTGTTCTTCTTGTATTCCACATCAACTTATTTTGAAGAATCGAAATAATCATTTTATTATTATTACCTCGGTGATTTGAATAGGTTGAATTGAATCCATTCTAAAACTAGACTGTGAGCTGCATCAACCTTCTCCACATTATACACTCGACACATACTACAATACACATAGACTGTTTAGTTCAATAAATGTTTGTCGCCTCTGGTAGTTAAGTTAGTGTCTCAGATTCTCATTCCAAGGTCCCGGGTTCGAATTCCGATTTGGACATCGTATTTTCACACTCTAACAAATAATCATCTGAACCTAACCTGAAAAAATGTGATGTACGTTTCAACATCCTCCAGTCAAACCCTCTGCTATGCGGTTAGATTGGGGGAGGCTGGAACAGAGGTCCTCTTCTTCCTAGGTAACATGACTGAGATGTACAGGCGGATATCCTTCCTCGCGGGATCTCAAAAGGAGCGACCCTACCACCAACCTTACGCATCCTAGTATTCCGGAGAGCTCCTTTTTAGCAAGTGCAATGAAGAGTTTCCTCAACTACTTCTTTCTCCTAAGCGAAAAGGGAGAAATTGCCCTACGTACAGGATTCATTTGGAATTCCCTTATACATTCGTACAGGAACACATTCTGAAATGACAACCATTCATCAGGAACGGAAGTAGGTTCTGAGAAACGCTACCAGAAGGTTTAATAGCATGTGGGAAAGCAAAATGTCCTGTTTTAACGAGCTGACGTGTAACTAACTGATTGATGTATCATCATGCCTGAACGATACGAGGCATTGTTATCTAGTCGAGTATGCAGATGGTGCAGTGGCGACCCTATCTAGGAGTGGACCCTCGGTGAGGCAACATCACCTTGTTAGCGGCGGGGCCTCACAACCTCCCCCACCCGCAACTCCACCATTTGTCTCGCAGATTACATCAACAACAGCTGATCGACATTTTACAGTCTTGTGGTTCTGCTCCCTAATTTGTCGTAACCACTACGGTACTTAGATTCCAACTGGTTGAATTGGCGGATGCCATTATATAAGTGACATTTTAGGGAACTTCAAGTGAATAGAGTTTAAAATAGATTTGACATTTTTCTTTCGGTCTCCCTCAAAATAAATAGATGCTAGATGTGGTTTGGGTATTGATAAAATAGAATATACAGTAGATTTCCTCCATCTGGAAATTTATGTCTACTACAGGGATAAAAATACTCAATACGAAACATTTAGGTTGTTATTCTACTTTTAAATAATCACATTATTCTTCTTTCGAATCTTGGCTAACACATTATTCTACTACCATTGTTTACAATTTCCAATTCTCTCAGGCCAAGTGCACTTTGGGTCAATCTGGTAATATAAAATACAAAAGTAATCATAAAAGTAAAATCTAAAAAGCGTAATGTTGTTATTAATGTTTTATTATGACGTCCAAAATGAAACGATGAAAGTTTTACAGTTGTTTCAAATGTTTGTGATATTAAATGTTTTTATTTTTGTTTGTAGTGGTTTTGTAACATCTATCTGAAATAAACAACTTTTTCTTACATGTACTAAAAAAAGTTTACCATCGAAATATTGTACTCTTCCTTTTATGACTAAGTATCTCCCTTTATCTCATGGCATAGGCCACAGTCCAAAGTATTTTATTTTATATCCACGCCAGGGCTAAAATATTGCTATGTCCAAAGCATGCGTAGTATTGGATTGCACATTTGACTCAAATGGCAAAAAATAAAATATTCGTACTGTTCAGGTACTTGTGTTTCACCAAAATACCGAGTGCGCGTACCACATCTGACACACCTGGCAGTGAGTGTGACACAGCAACCATTTGAAACTTAAATGAAAACATCTAACTAACTTATTCTTTCTAAATTATTCTAATAAAGTTAAAGTTTAAAACATCAATTTTGACCAATGTTACATTACTAAGCAAATGTTTGTATAATCATCAACATCAAAATTTCATTCATTTTGGCAACACAGTTATATAAAAATTGTTTTATTGTTCCCAGCGATTTTTCATGAACTCGTCAATGGCATAAAACCCATTCGACACTAAACGATCTCTTAATCAAGCTTTGAAACGTTTTCTTTGTTGCCAATTCTTTGATGCACTCCGGGAGTCTGTTGATCACTTTAACACCAACCTGAGATGGAAGTTGTTCATAAGCCATCGTTCTGTAAGACTGAATGCTCAAGTTGTCCCTTCCCCTCGTATTATATTCGTAGACGTCACTACCCTGTGTCAAACCGCATTTGTGTCTACAATACAGGGCCACCTCCAGGATATAGAGGCAGGGCAAAGTCAGTAATCCGAACTTAGCCCTTACCACGCCGTGACGTATATATCTGAATTGCATACCTTGACCAAAACGCCAAATACAGTTATAGATTATGTCTCTTGGAAAGTTTTTTAATTCACGAAGGTCTTCGAAATGTCCAATGCACGCTCCGTGCTTATCGTGGTTGCCAAGGAAGTACTTATAGGTGACTTCACTCAGTGGCCCTTTGTCTAACTCCTACCACTTGCTCGTCAGTTCTGCGTCTCCTACAGAGCCATAACCGAACATATCCGTGGAGTGTATCATTGCTTTCTCGGTTGTTACGAGTGTGTGTCTAATACGTATATCTTTATTATGCATCGTGGGTAGGGTTGTGATTAGTTTGAAATATTTATCTTGTTTTTATAGTAAAGTTTAATTCAAGTTTTCAGTTTAGTTACATTTTGCAATGAAATTGAAATTTTTTTGAAATTAGCAGTTTTGTAAAATATATTTTTTTATTTTATCAATAAATATGCTAACTAAACAAATGCTCTGTTCTATACCTTTTTGGCTTTTACTTTTAATAATTTAGCTATAGTAAAAATAGCTTTGAACTTGAAACAATTTTTTTACTTGTCTTGGTGTTACAGGAAAGTTAATGGATTTATTAGTGGCATGCGAAGGGTTAGAAGATTCAGAGCGCATTTTGCTACGGGGCGAAAATCAGCATCGTACAATAAAGCTGTCACGGGCGTCGGAAATTTCAGGTCGCTGGGAGTGAGTTAGTGGCTAAACTAATTTAGTTTCCAGTCGTCAATCAGGGGGCGACGGGAGCGTGGCGGGGCGTCAGGTGGGAAGTTGCCATTTACCGAGCGCGCCTCGGGTGCATGTCCCGCAGATGGATGGCACGATGGAGGGCTCGGCCTTGACCTATGCCGCCGGTCCCACTCTCCTATAAGGACAATCGGATAATTCAAACATTCCTTGAGAAATACAGTTTAAGTAGTAGGTACCGGGAGAGGATCTAATCGTGTTCTTCCTCAGGATACCTGGCTGGAACCTATTAAATGTCAACAGCGTGAAGTATTTCTATACAATAAATATGTATGATGGTGTACGCAAGAGGGAATGAATTGGTTGTCAAGGCTTCCTCTCTTCTAGTCATGACTTTCACAGCCATCCTCGCCGCTGTCCCTCTGACTAGTAAATTGATACTAGTGAAGTGTTAATCTTCTCTGTTGCTTGGCCTGGAAACATTTATTTGAGCAGTGGAATTAACGTCGATACGTTATTATATATTCTTGAAGTTATAAGAAATAAAATAGCATGCAAAGGCAAAAACTCTGATCCTGATTTTTTGATTTTTTTAGAGAGAGCGCGCTTCTTTGTTCTGGGCTACATCCATATTATTTTGTTCTCTCACGACACGAAGATTAGAAATTGCACCTAATCCTAAAAAGATCTTTGTGCTGCTTCCAGAGTGACAGGATACTCTGGATGGGCAAGGTTGGGAGTAGGGGTCACCTTCTGTCGAGATCCATGAAGATGAATTAAGGGTATTAATCTCAGTCATGCCCCCTCGGAACAAGGAGAAGCCAGCTCTGAACCAGCCTCTCCAGTCAAAGCAGGCAGCGAGTGGCACGCCCTTATGTCTACCCTAGCAGATTCTTTGACTCTAGGGAACCCCACTGACTGCAACAGTTGTCTCCCCACACTAGAGTAGACCTATCGAACTATACTGGCAACCCAGAATGTCCATATTTGCGATTAATGATGTGGAGCTCCTGGAAATCCATAAGGTTGTCCAAATTTAAGTGACACAATCGGTTATGCTCCTGGACATCTATCTAGCCCAATTTTAAGTGACACATCGATTTTGCTGTGCCAAGTGAGGCTTCAACTGGAGGGTATAAACCATACAGAAGTGAACCCTCCTGGGGTGAGATAATATTGACAAAGCACAACAACAACTAGAGTTGAAAAAGAGAATTCCACAAATAAGAACAATCACTGTTAATTTGAAAGTCTTTTTCACATGATACCTAAACAAAGTATCAAGAATGGGATTGTCTTATCAAAATAATATCTTGTAGATCTTCTAATTTTCCATAAACTATGCTTGTATTATGAGGAGAAGGGCGATTGCTAATCACATATTCTGTCAGTGGCTTGATTTACAAGAATCTGTTCTTAGAACACCTTTCACGACCAGATGTAATCTACCGTATCTAAGCATGCTTTCTGCATGGCGACCCGCATCCTTGTGAACCTGGCATCTCGTCTGGGGTCATCGTTGTTGGTCATATATTAAGTGAAGCACACAGAAATTATAGTAGTATAAGTTTAAACGAAACTTTATGTCTTAATTGAGATGTTTATTACAGGGTTTGCTGCAACAGGATTTCAAACTGCAAGGAAACAGAGGTGATTATTAAATGTGTAGATATAACTAGATAACATCTGAGATGATAATAAGATTAAATAGGTCTCAAGGTTTGTTTTAGAGTATTGATATGATTCCTTTACGGCGACCGCCTTTTAAAAGTCATATGAAGATCTGGCAGTCACTGTTGCAGCAAAATGTCAAGAGAGGGAAATTCTGAATAAGCAAAGTGCTAGGAATTAATCTAAACGACTACTGCTGGAAAACATGACCATGATGCACCACTGTTCAATGGATACTGCAAGGATTACATGACTATAAACCTTTACCATTGCTATGCGATATAACAATAGAAATACTACGTTTCAAAAAAAGAGATCGGCTTTGTTTTTTAGGTGTCAAATCCTAAAACATGTATTAGTAAATAAAATCACATTGGATACACCGTTAGAATAACATCTACTGTTGTTTCCAGGATACACTGATACTGATATAAAATACTCAGATTCAAAAACGTTCGTATTTTTCACGCGTGGTAACCAAACATTTTACTTTTTCAAACTCACTCATTTTTCATACCTAAGAATGGTGCTAAAAATACTATAAAAATTGGAGCATATTTTTCATGTTTTAAACATTTTAACCAATAAAAAAACATTTAAATTATAACTCCATTTTTAGCTAACATCATCAATACTTTTTTGTATGAAGTCCGTTTTTGGCGATGGAGGGATTGCGAATGTTGACATGTTTTA
The DNA here is from genome assembly GCF_021130785.1 of Homalodisca vitripennis. Lineage (NCBI taxonomy): Eukaryota > Metazoa > Arthropoda > Insecta > Hemiptera > Cicadellidae > Homalodisca > Homalodisca vitripennis. Next base: position 18,212 of record NW_025779209.1, read on the forward strand.
GAGTTAGTGAGCATGGAGTTGACACACAACATGGTTACTGTGGTTCCTGAATTATGCGTGTCAAACGCTCTGGTATTATTTATTTATTTTAACCTAGATTGTAGCAATGTGTCAGGTTACTTATTCACTTGAGGAAGAGATTAGATTGCAGATCTTGAAACGTAGTGTTTGCTGATATTTTTGTATCACTGAACGATGGCAAAAGTCCGGAAAAATCCCGTTTCATTCAACATCAATACGACATCTTAATGTTTTTCAGACAGTTCCATTCAATCAAATAAATTCTTCATATTATTACTTTTTTGTGTCTTAATAAAACCAAAATGTTACTGTTTTGTTAAATTTCTCAGCAATGAGACATATGTCAGCTGGAAAATTTTTTTAAATAAAAATAAACATTACTATTTTGTATCTACCATTTCCCTAAATAGGCTACATATTTTATGATATGATGTTGCCATTTTCAATATTTTTATTTCTTTGCTTGATGATAACATAACGTAACTATTACTGACGTCTTTGACGGATAGTTGTGTCAAGCTGAAAACATGATGAGAGAAAATGTACCATTAGGTATTTTAAACTCTTTCCATATCGACTCCCATCAAACTCGGTGAGGTTGACGATAGATTTCTCACAAGGGAAATCGCTTTATCGACTTAAACTAGGTGGAGTTCGTACACTCGTGAAGGGCAGAATGGGTCTCGCTCGCTTCGTAACTATTAATCCGCCACTTCCCCTCAGTATGTCTAATCGTAGCCCTTATCATCCAATCTTCAATTGTCATCGAGCAATCATCGCTGACACCGTTTTGGCACGAGGTTGCTCCACGCAACGACCCACTAAGTGAGGTATAATTGGGAAAGTGACTTGACACTATTGGAGATACAGTAAACTTGAGGCAACAGCCTGACCCTCGCCCCGCGCAGTGTCGAAACAGAGTTCTCAGATGTAATAAGCATCTACAACAATAGGTGACGCAATTGTAGCACTAGGATGTGTGCTCGTGCGAGTATGTCTGACACAAGGACGATTTCAAGTAGTGCAATCTATTTTGGTTAGAAAAATATTTTCACATTTTAAATAATCTTAATAGCTCTTTAATTCCATAAACGTTTTTTATTATACTGCAAAAATACCGGCTGTTTTTGATACAGTACTGTTGTTTTGCACCGGCACTGAATTAATCCGAATACCTTTATAAAATAACTAGCAGTACCCGCGGCTTCGCCCGCAATTTCGTGGTCTTTGCTCGTGTATGCGTTCTTCTGGATTGAGTGAATTATATTTCAGACACCCATGTTGAGTTTGCAACGATAAAGAAAATATATAAAATTCTATGTTTATGGAAATTGTAATTTACTCCGATCCTTGTCGTTTTGTGGCATAGTTGATTTTCTACCCTGACCAAGATTTTCTAAATAGGCATAGGTCGAGTACTAGTACGTTACCCACGGGTCCCAAAGACGTAGCCAGAGAGGGTGTCCAAGGGGTCCGGACCCCCCAAATTTTGAATTTTTCAACTATATTTTTAGTAAGCGATTATTATTTAAATAATTCAGTATTACTGACATGTAGGCCTACTGCTGAAAGATCGTTCTCAACAAAGAAACGGGTCAAGAACTTTTTAAGGAACAAAATTGGGTCTTATTCTCTGTCTACTACTTAAATATCAGTTGTCTGGACCCCCCAAATGTTTTCCTATGTTGTTGACGGGCCCTAGGAGTGTCCATGTAAAATTTCAGTACAATAAACATACAACACACGACATATGTCGATTGATTTTTATATAATATTATAGATTACATCCGTTATGGAAACTTATAAATAGATTAGCTGTATTATACTGTCGACAGCTGCAATATTAGTACGCACAGTTTAAAATAAATTAAGTTTCTTATCACAATTTAATTAGGTAACTTTGCTACAAGTCAGAGCTTGTTTTCTGCTAAAAACAATTGGAACGCTTGTGTATTGTTATTCCAATCGTGGGTTTCTTGTATTAGAATCCGACGCGAATCTGTAAAAAAGCCAAAGCGAACTGCGGATAATCACGATTCAGTTCCGCACGTGATCCGGTCCGGTGTCACGTGTCGCCAAGGTCACTCACTCACTGTCCGAGACTTTGCACTTGTTATCGCCGTGGTCAGTGATAAGGATAACCCCCAGCGAGCAAACTGAGTACATACAAGGATAAGGGAACGGACTTTTAAAAAACAACATTCATAATTTATTATCCGTCACGCGGAGATTGTTTGCTTGAACTACAAACAGTACAGCAGACATGTATGCTATTTGGGCCCCTACTAAACTGCATTGCACTTAAGAGATAATTATATAGTTCCAAAATTTGTATTTTGAGTAAAATCCATGAATAATTGAGCGGATTGGCACTCTTGTAATAAAAACATACAAATTCGTGTTTGCATGTGTTTCAGCCTGTTAATTACTGAATGTTCAATCTGTTTTACACAAATCCAGCTTTCCCACAAAAATGATATATTGGTAAATACATTTTTTTAATCCACCAATAAAATCTTAAATATTTAAAGTACACCCACGGGGCTAGTTTTAATCCCATTTTCTGAAACAAAAAGAATACAGTACTCAATTTTGCTGTTAAATTTCAGATTACAACCAGAATAGCCTTATTACGTTTTGAATATAGTTAAAAAGCAATTATCTCCGTAAATCAGGATGGTTTAAGTTCAAGCTATCCCTAAAAAAGAAATCCCAAATTCTATATTTATTTGTTGATAAAATTTGTGTTTTTTACTGCTGAATACACAACTTTTTGACATAAAGCTCTTTAAGCTTAGATTTGGCAAAAACCACTTTACGGGTCTTTTGAACAGTGTTTATTTAAAACCAATATATTTGTTTATTACTTGCATTTTAATAACATTTGTTACATATCTGTAAAGATATTGTTCTGAAAGTTCTGATATGATTAATTTCAATATCAAAAAACGATAGACATAAATAATGTACAACTTATGATGAAAAACAATCAGTTTGTCATGACCGTCAAGGTGGTTTTTATTTCTTTATAGTATACGATATTCAAACTATCGTATGAAGTTGAATATTCATCTCTGAAGCTTAAGTTTTGCATCACTAGCTCTACATCTCTCTGTCTACAAGATGAGCAAATTCTGCCTACAACATGACCACATTCCGCCTACAACATGACCAAATTCTGCCTAATGGCCAAATTCTGCCTACAACATGACCACATTCCGCCTACAACATGACCACATTTCGCCTACAACATGACCACATTCCGCCTACAACATGACCAAATTCTGCCTAATGACCACATTCTGCCTACAACATGACCACATTTCGCCTACAACATGACCACATTCCGCCTACAACATGACCAAATTCTGCCTAATGACCACATTCTGCCTACAACATGACCACATTCTACCTACAATATGACCACATTCTGTCTACAACATGACCAAATTCTGCCTACAACATGACCACATTTCGCCTACAACATGACCAAATTCTGCCTAATGACCACATTCTGCCTACAACATGACCACATTCTGCCTACAAGACGATCACATTCTGCCTATATGACCACATTTTTACGTTTGTATTCAGTTGATGGGTCATTTATTAATTTTGCTTTGTTATTAATTCACACATTTTTCTATTTTAGCAAAGACCCGAAAGGAAGAGGAAACGGTCTTAATTACTTATTTCGAATTTGACCCAAGTATATTTTGAAAGACTATTTTACATTTTTTTAATAAAAAAACAGTGTGTAAATTGCTATATTTGTTTGCAGCAAGAGCAGGGATGATGATGAGCCATGTAGAAAGGAATGAATCCGAATAGAAGATTTTCCGAAATTTAAAAAAGATTATTCGCTTTTGTATAATTGCTTCTTTTTCATTTTATGCATTTTCTAGTAAATATTGTATTAGCCGTGTAATACTTTTACATTAGTTTCATTAATTTTTTCTCCATAAATAAATCATATTTCAAAACTGTAAATTTACAAATATATTTACCATTTTTAACAGATCTATCTCTTCAAAGTCTTTAATAGTTTTGATAATTGTTTTAACGTTTTAGATATTATACGATTTTTGAAACATCAAGTTGTTTTCTATATTAAGTTTTAATTTATTGTTTTTTATGAATAGTTTTGATTTTTTATTGAAACAAATTATTTTACCTTGTCTTGGCATATAATAAATGAATTAAATTTCGAATTTTTACAGAGCTAATTGTAAATGTTTAGTTCTGCTGTTACGTTTATTTTTTGCTTTTTACTTGAAATGTCAAATAAAGTTAAAAATGTTTGTAAATATATAATAATATGAGATAACATCTCGTTGTGAGTAAATCATTATGCAAAAATAACGGGATAAGCTTAACAGTTATATACAAACTTTTGAAATACTTATTTTGCCTGCAGAGAAGCAATATATAACCTAACGTTTTTATAGTTTTAATATTGCCACATCTGAGGTTCAATAGCCAGGAAAGAAATAACAACCTTTATTATAAGTATTTACTTTCTATGATCTTCTACATTGTATTAGTGTAACATCGGTATACCTGAAAGTTTATTTTTTTACAGAAAAATAGCTTAAATACGTTAATAAATATTTATAAAAATATCACATTTTTAAAACTATAAAAAAGATTTAAATTCGTATAGTGTTGCGAATTGTATAATTCCTACCACAATATTTTTTTCCTATACACAGATTTATTGAAGCTATTAACAATTAAAAAATATATGTTCTTGGACTATCGATATACGAGTGGTTCCGTCGTATAATTCGCAGTGAAAGTACCAATGTTCAAATAATAACCTGGTTGGATCCGTTTCTCCCTTAATCTAATATACTATACAGCCGCATGTGTAACTGACTGACTGATATATAGATACAAATTCTAACATAGTTCTAGAAGTGCTGGAAACTTGAAATTTGGCATGCAGGTACCTTTTGCAATATGACCCACAGGAAAAGTCTGAAACCCGGGAATTTTTACTTTTAAACCCCTCAAAAAAATTATCAAAAAAACGCGCATTTTTTACCCTTGCAGGGCTTTTTTGTAAGCCCGATAGCGGGCGAACCTTTGGAGCTAGCTCGGATCTGACGAAAAATCGTTAGTCAGGAATGAAGTGAACTACAAAAAAGGTCCAGTGACTTTTTGCTCTATCTTCCATGGTTAAGCGACAAAACGCGGGAATGTTTGACATTCCAGAGATTTTTTCGCTTAAAATAAGTTTTGGAGCCCGATAGTGGCCGAACGGTTGGTCGTAGCTCAAATCTAATCGACCCATCAAATTAGCAAATTGCGAGATCTACAGAAAAGGCTCAGTGACTTTTTGCTCTATCTCCATTGGTTTGGCCGCAAAACAGACAAAACACCCTCAAAGCCAATATTACTCTGTCCCTATTTACGTAGATAGGAATAGAATCCAGTTATTTCCGTGCAGACTGTTCTTAAATAATAAATACCGGCCGAAGTATAGGTTATAGTAGCTAAAATCTGAGAGCAGAACGTCTAAAGTAAATTATATTACTACAAAAAATTGTCCAGTCACTTTTTATCTTATCTCCATCGGTTAAGCGACAAAACGCACTTAAAATGAAATACGGCGTTAAGTAGATAGAGTATGGCGAGCTCTGTACGGTACGTAACAACGTACCTTACACCATGTCAAACACCGTTTCAATAATTATTTTCCTTCTGTTTACCTGGTTGTTCTATTATGACATTTGAAGCGCGATAGTAGTTGAACGATTCATTATAAAATTTACAAACTTTCATAACATTGTTTGTATAACTGTTACGTTTTTATACTGTATCTACATATATTGATTACTGTAGAACCAATGCCTTTTTTAGTTGCATTGCCAAGGGCTCTTTTCATCAAGGGAACTGTTTGGGTTCACGGCGTGAAGTAGATTGAGCCTCGCGAGCTCTGTACGGTACGTAACAACGTACCTTATACTGTGTCTAACACCGTTTCAATAATTATTTTGCTTCTGTTTACCTGTTTAATCTTGAATGACATTTTAAGCGCGATAGTAGTTAACTATTCATAATACAATTTACAATCTTTTATAACATTGTTGGTATAACATAATGTCTTACAGTTGTATTGCTAAGGGCTCTTTCCATCAAGGGAACGAGCAGCTGTTTCCGACGAGCAAAAACTCACAGTGCACTGCGATTTCTGCATGTGCCCTTGTGTGGAAGGCCCTTGGTTTAGAGTTTTCTTCAACGGCCATCGATACGATTATCATCGCTGGTGACTGTATTTACAGAACATTAAGGGATCGGAATCGTATGGGTGGGAATCGGTACTTGTGCCCTGATGAACTTCCAAGCGAAATCTCCATCCAGGGCCAATCCGTAGCCGTTGAAGAAAATGTATTTGTGCACGACGCCTTATATCCTGTGACAGAGGAGGATGTAAGCGAAAGTGTTATCTCTTTGTCCAATGTTTTAGAATCTCTGATGGCCGAGGAATTTGAAAACATTGGGTTTTTGTTTACTGGACAAACGGTAACTGTAGCTTTCTGGCGCTCCCAGGACCAGCTGTACCTGTTTGATCCTCATCCAGTGAACGAGGACAGACATTATGATTTGAATGATGACATTAACAACCTGGCCCGGCTCTTCCAGTGCGAAAACTATTCTGCACTGGCGTCGTTATTATTATCAAATGCTGCTCTCGATGGTTCAGTGAGGCAGTTCACTTTAAGTAGACTAAGGTTTTGTCTGACGTCCATTGCTGAGAGTGAACCAATCCAGATAGGTTCAGAAACATTTGATATTATGTTTCAAAGACGTAAAACACTGTCAAAGCACCACAAAGAAAATTGTTTCAAATATTCTAAAACGGAAAGTAGCTCTAAAATAATTTTATCCCCTTTAAAAAGTGCGGTTAAGTGTAAAGCCATTGGAAGACCGAAGAAAGTTCGACGTGGACGCCCTAAACTTCTCACAACAACAAGAGACGAGCAAGTGAGAGAGGCGAACAAAAATTATGTTAAGCGGAATCCCAAAGTAAGCTGTGACGCACTTCGTAGATATCTTGAACATCACCCCGAAGTCCACAGGAAAGCAGTCTCTCGATATAGCCAACAACATCCTGGGGTCCACAGAGATTCTGTTCGCCGTTACAGCCAACAGCATCCTGAGGTCCACAGGGAAGCCGTTCAGCGCTACCACAAACAAAACGTGGAAGCATCTCGGGAAAGAGTTCAGGGGTTTCGTTTGATCAATCCTAAATTAAATGAACTGCGACATTTGCCAATTTCACTTGCTCGACTCATCGTTGCCCACGGACCAATGGCACATTGGAATGGTGTATTACTTTTTAATATTTATGCTTACAAACTAAAGAAAACTTGTCTTTGGGATGACGATGTTCTTATCTGCTCTCACTGCCAAGCACCTCTGTTTGAGGAAGAAGAGGAGAGAAAAAAATGGTGTTGCGGCGAGGGAGCGTACAATGTGACCAGTTTACCACCTCTCAATGCACCATTCTACTCTAACCGACGCTTCCTCGACAGAGCACGAGCCTACAACGACCTCTTTGCACTCTGTGCCCTCGAAATATCTGGCGGATATCGGCATCCAAGTGGCCTCTCCTTCTTCAAAATCGAAGGGAGAATGTACCACCAAGTGTACAGTTTGGACGCCCCCGGTCAAAAGTTCGTTACTAAGAGCGGTGACGTCCAACTTGTAAACCGGTGCCGCTTGTATATAGACGATGGAGAAGAACGCAGGAACATGGCCATGAGTAGATCACTTGATGCCACCATAATTGACGACATTAAAATTTATTTAGATTCACAGAACCCTTATGTCCATGAATTTCGGCGGTTGAGTGATGAGCCCTCGGTCAACGCTCACTTGGATTTCCAGATAACAAGTCGAGCTACTCATGGCCCTGCTCTTGGCGACAGGCAAAGAGGCGTTGAAGTGCACGCCGTGCTTAGCACTGAAGACACATTTGTTGAACCTCGAAAACTTACTGTCTGGAAGGTGGGCGCTGGAAGGCCATCAACAATTGACCTCTTCAGTCCTTTGATGGAGCCCTTTCAGTACCCACTGCTCTATCCGCAAGGCAATTTGGGTTGGCATATCGGCATGCTGGACAACAACGGGAAAAAGCTTTCCCAGTACTGTTATGCTCGTTGTCTTTTGCTCTCCAACCCTCGTTTTTCTTATCTTGGCCGTCTTTCTCAAGCTTGGCAGGTCGAGATGTTTGCGAGGTTTGAAGAGGAGAGACTACGTTTTATAAGATTTTCACAGACTAAGTCCTCAGCACAAAATGCAATGCGGATAGGACAACTGAACGAGCTTCTTAACGCTCAACGCAGTGGTCCGGCAGGAAGGCAGGTTAGAGATGACATCGCTCGGGATGAAACAGTCCAAGGCGAGGGTGGGGCACAGCCTGGAAAGATTTACCTCCCTAGTACGTTTACTGGTGGGCCCAGGTACATGAAGATACACTACGAAAACGCGATGGCTCTCGTATCACGTCTGGGTTCACCAACGTACTTTCTTACGTTCACGTATAGCGCTACTTGGGAAGAGAACAAGAGAGCGTGTCCCCACGGCAGTGGACGCAGTGACCCTAGCACGGCCTGCAGAGTGTTCCATATTAAACTTCTAGAGCTTCTCCGAGATCTGCGGAGCGGAGCGATGTTCGGCTGCACGAGCTATATCGTCTACGTCATCGAAATGCAAATGAGGGGCCTTCCTCACGCCCACATTGTGTTTAAGATTGACGGAGACGGTCCAGTACAAGCAGACGAAATCGACTCTGTAATCCGCGCAGACATCCCCTCGGAAGAAGAAGCCGGTGGAAGACTCAGGAAGTTGGTGTTGCAGCACATGATCCACGGTCCTTGTGGCACTGATCATCGCACCGACTTCCTGTGCTGGGACGCTGTAAAGGGTCACTGTACAAAGTTTTATCCCAAGCCTTCGTGCCAGACCACTCACGTAGACGAAAGAGGTTTTGTGCAGTACAGACGAGACTATGGTAATACTGATCAAATTACGTCACGCAACAGGTCTGTTGCTGTTCACGATGGATGGGTCGTTCCTTATAACGCCACACTATTGCTGAAGTACGAAGCCCATATTAACTTGGAACTTGCGTCTACTCGTCGTGTCATAAAATACTTATTTAAATACCTGATGAAGGGTGGATCCCTTCAAAACGTCACAGTTACACCTTTGTGGCAACAAGATGACGAGGTAGAAAACTATGTGACTAAGAGAATGGTTGGTGCAAGCGACGCTTGCTGGCGTCTCTTGGACTTTTCAATCTCCAAGTCAGAAACCGTCGGTCGAGTGTCTACCTGTTCATCTTGAGGGAAAGCAGCATGTGTATTTTCGTCCCGGTGATCTGACAGACGCAATTAGTAGATCAAGTTCCAAGTTATTACTGTACTTTAACAGGCCTGTTGACAACATCTTCGACAATATGACATATCAAGCTTTTTTTGAAAAATTCATTTTACACGTGAAACGACCTAACACGGAAGAATTATACACACATACAGATGGAAAACACTTCATCACTGCTCGCCAGCGTGGAGAGAAGGTATGCAGACTTTTTTGGGTCTCGCCCAATCGTGGTGAGCTGTACTACCTGCGGATGCTCCTGATGTCCACGCCTTGCCGCGGCTACTCTGACCTCCTGTCACGAGGTGGTCCTGGATGCCGCACGTTTCAGGAGGTCTGTCGTCATCTCGGCTTGGTGGAGGATGAAGATGAGCACCGCGAAGCACTGCGCGAAGCCTCTGAGTTTATGGTAGCTACAAGGCTGCGTTCATTCTTTGTGCTCCTCTGCAACATGGGTGCTCCCGCAGCTCTTCTGTGGGACGCGTTCCGCGACACACTATGCGAGGACCACTTGGAAAGAAACCCGCTTGACCCAGAAAAAGCATACAAACTGTCTTTAATTGAAATCGATCGAAGTCTACGTCGACAGGGATTATCTTTGGTGGAATGTGGTCTCCCCGATGTGCAGGATGACACGACTGAACTGGGAAGGGAGCTGTTGGACTATGGCGAGAACCAACAGCGGGCCATTGTCGAGGATTGGGAACCAAAGCTCTCACAAGATCAGAGACGCGTTCTACAACACGTTCGTTCCCTTCTCGACAACCCCGGTGACCGCCGAACTTCGAGGGTCATCTTCCTTGACGGTCCCGGGGGATATGGAAAAACATCCCTCCTTCGTGTCATACTGGCACACGTGCGTAGTGGTCGGCAGGTTGCACTAGCCGTCGCCAGTTCGGGCATTGCTGCCGGGAATATGCCGGGTGGCTCAACAGCCCATAGCATGTTTCGGCTTCCGCTCGATCTCGGCGACGGAACTGGCGTGTGGAACATAAACCAACGGATCCCAGCGCGCGGAACTGATCAGAGCCGCACAGCTCATCGTCTTTGACGAGGCCCCAATGGCCCATCGCTACATCTTCGAGATCCTCGACCGCTCACTTCGAGATCTCATGAACCGCGATGAGCCATTCGGAGGAAAGATCTTTCTGTGCTCTGGGGACTTCCGGCAGATCGCACCCGTTGTTGTAAAAGCACGGACGGCAGCTGCCGTTGCGTGCGTTTCTCTTCGGGCCTCGCGTCTGTGGCGACTGTTCCTCATCTTCTCTCTGACCACACCGCACAGGACGAGCAGTTCCGTTGACTACTCCGACTTCCTTCTCGCAGTAGGCAACGGCACTGTTCCGTCCACAACTTTCGGGGAGGGCAGAGAGAGTGGCGCTCTTATTCCTCTGACCGGAGTAAATTACGTTACTTCTCTACAAGCCCTAATCTCCAAAGTCTTCCCTGTTGAAGTCCTCCGCGATCCCGATCAGTGTGCTCGTCGCGCGATCCTCTCTACCATGAATGTGAATGTCAAGGAAATCAACGACATCATCCTAGACTCCGTTGACGGTCGCCTTCATGAGTTGAGAAGCGCCGACTCTGTGGACACTGAGAACGATGATCATCTTGGCGTCGAAGTTCCTCTGCTAAACCAGGCTACAGGCAAGGGTATTCCAGATCACGTACTGCGACTTAAGATCGGTTCAGTGTGTCTAATCATGAGGAATCTTAACATCGCCGACGGACTCGTTAACGGCACTAAGGTCATTGTGACGGCTATAACCAACCGGTTGGTCACCGTCAGACACCCTCACGACGCGCAACCTATCGGCATTCCTAGAATAATGTTTAGGTTCGCGATCGTTGAAGGTTCGCCGTTACTTGTCCGTCGACGTCAGTTTCCTCTGATGCTGGCATACTCGATGACCGGTCACAAGAGCCAAGGTCAGACAATCGATCTTGTCGGAGTCGATCTTCGCACTGACTGTTTTACCCACGGCCAGTTGTACGTCCTGTTAAGTAGAGTTCGACGCCCAGAAGACATCGTGGTCCTTGTCCGTCCACATAGGGTATGCGATGAAGTCGCCTACGCGAAGAACATCGTGTACAGCGAACTTCTTTAGTAAACCTGATTGAAACTGGCAGTAGGCTAGGGGACCTGCCCAAACAAAACTCCCCGTCGTGATTGACTAGGCAGTAGGCTAGGGGGCCTGCCTAAACAAAACTCCCCGTCGTGATTGACTAGGCAGTAGGCTAGGGGGCCTGCCGAAACAAAACTCCCCGTCGTGATTGACTAGGCAGTAGGCTAGGGGGCCTGCCTAAACAAAACTCCCCGTCGTGATTGACTAGGCAGTAGGCTAGGGGGCCTGCCGAAACAAAACTCCCCGTCGTGATTGACTAGGCAGTAGGCTAGGGGGCCTGCCGAAACAAAACTCCCCGTCGTGATTGAGACTGGCAGTAGGCTAGAGGGCCTGCTAAAACAAAACTCCTCGTCGGTGTAAATAAGTTTTCCGTAAACATGTAAATATATAAAACTCCCCGTTCTGATTGATAAGGCAGTAGGCTAGAGGGCCTGCCAAAACAAATCTCCTCGTCGGTGTAAATAGGTTTTCCGTAAATATATAAAAGTCCCCGTTCGGATTGATAAGGCAGTAGGCTAGAGGGCCTGCCAAAACAAAACTCCTCGTCGGTGTAAATAAGTTTTCCGTAAATATATAAATATATAAAACTCCCCGTTCTGATTGATAAGGCAGTAGGCAAGAGGGCCTGCCAAAACAAAACTCCTCGTCTGTGTAAATAAGTTTACTGTAAATATATGGTCTCTACGTTTGCCGGCCTCCCCGTGGCGAGACTGGATATGTCATGCATGCATTTAAAGCATTGACAAACTAACGGGCAAACAACATTATCAACAATAATAAGTTATTACCAACTCATTTGACACATGTATATACACAACTAAATATGCAAATTTTCACACGATGAGAGAACATCATTAACCAACGATAGCTGTAATTCTGTTAATAATATATGGTCTCTGTGTTTGCCGGCCTCCCCGTGGCGAGACTGGATACGTTATGCTTGCATTTCAAGCATTGACAAACTAACGGGCAAACAACATTATCAACAATAATAAGTTATTACCAACTCATTTGACACAAGTATATACACAACTAAATATGCAAATTTGCACAAGATTTGAGACAACATCATTAACCAACGATAGCTGTAATTCTGTTAATAATATACGGTCTCTACGTTTGCCGGCCTCCCCGTGGCGAGACTGGATATGTCATGCATGCATTTAAAGCATTGACAAAGTAACGGCCAAACAACATTATCAACAATAATAAGTTATTACCAACTCATTTGACACGTGTATATACACAACTAAATATGCAAATTTTCACACGATATGAGAGAACATCATTAACCAACGATAGCTGTAATTCTATTAATAATATATGGTCTCTGTGATTGCCGGCCTCCCCGTGGCGAGACTGGATACGTTATGCAATTTCAATCATTGACAAACTAACGGGCAAACAACAGTTTTATCAACTAAAAGTTACTTGCAACTAATTTGACATAAGTATAGCCACAGCTAAATCTCCCAACTTGCACACATGTTGCTAGAACAATATTAGTTAATGTGGTAATAACATATGGAGACAACAATAACAATGAGACTAAATAAACCACGCAAAAATTGAAACCATTGGTGAACTAACACGCAATCACAAGTACAACAACTTTTAATACCAATAAGTACACATGTATAAACCAGTAAATATTTCTAATTACAAACGGAATTGTTCCACTAAGAGGTATCAACTTTAACCACCTATTTCTCTACATCTTTTAAAGTATTTTCCGGCCTCTTCGCATTGAGATCAGATACATCATACTAATGTAAGAAGCATTGGTGAACCACGGATCAAAAACAAAAGTTTTGCCTCCAATTGCTATTCATCTAATTTCTTTATTTCAACGGCCTATATGTTTCTATTTAATTGCCCATATTTTTTACTTGGGCAGATACATGATAAACCATCCTTTATTTCCAGCTTTCTCGACATTAAGTTACTTCTAAATTACTTATAATATTATTTTATATTTGCCTGCTTAACTGTTATGATACCAAATAGAGGTTACTAAATAAAGACGTGATTTTTTACCAACGGTCAAATAGAATAATTTTAATCACATTCCTAATAAGTTGACAACCTCGTGTGACATTAAATACATCATTCGCTAACCAACGCACTAATAAGTTGTCTGACCTACAGTTATTAAGAATGAACCTTAGTACAAATGCTCGGACTTAACCTGTTCCCGAAATACGCTTATCCTCGAAATTGCTAACACCCCACTTAGGGGCCTGGGGGCGTAGCCCCCAGCGAGCCGAAGGCGAGTCCTATATATATACAGCCGCATATGTAACTGACTGACTGACTGACTCATAGGGTATACAAATTCTAACATAGTTCTAGAAGGGCTGGAAACGTGAAATTTTGCACACACGTAGCTGGAGTCTTCAAACCACCGGGAAAAGTCTGAAAACCGGAATTTTTTACTTATGAACCCCTCAAAAAAATTCGCGAAGTGACCCCTGTTTTGGCCTTGCAGGCTTCCCTTTGAAGCCCGATAGCGGGCGAACCGTTGGGGATAGCTTCGATCTGACGAAAAATTCATAATCAGGAATGAAGTGAACTACAAAAAAGGTCCAGTGACTTTTTGCTCTAACTCCATCGGTTCGGCCGCAAAACGCGATTACATTAAAATATTTTGAAATTTTCGCCTAAAATTTTACCTTTCGGGCTCGATAGCGGCTAAACGGTTGGTCGTAGCTCAAAACAAATTTTCAATGGGATTTAGTAAATTGCGTGATCTACAAAAAAGGATCAGTAACATTTTGCCCTATCATAAACGGTTTGGCCGCATTACGCGTTTTAAAGTATTGATTTTTTGAGTTTTACGTGAGATATTGTTTTCTGGGCTCCACTGCAGACAAAACCTTAGTTTTAGGCGAAATTAAAAAATATGATTTTTATACTAAATAATGCGATCTACAAAAAAGGTACAGTGACATTTTACTCTATCTTCAATGGTGTAGCCGTTAAAACGTGATTATGTTGAAAATTTCACTTAAAAACTTACCTTCCGGGCTCGATATTGGCCGAACCGTTGGCCCTAGCTTAAATGTTAAATTTTTTGTAACTAGCTATTGATAAGATCTACAAAAAAGATCCAGCAGCTTTCTTTCGTTTATCTTTCCGTAAGCATGATAAATGCTCTAAATTGTAAATTTTTTGTCGTCACTTTTAGGTGTTTTAAATTTTGCAACTATAATTAGTGCGATTCATGCTGGTTCCACATTAACCTTGTATTACTACGCTAACGAGTGACTAAAATCCCCCTCCACATCGGGAGTTGGCTGAGCGTTAGTGAAGCTTCAATAGTAGATAGGGACAGAGTGTTTTTTATTATGTTCACATACACAACACTCTCTAAAATAGGCCAACGTGTGTCATTAACCCCTTGTAACATTAACCCACCCCGGGAATTTCCTCGTATGACGAGACAATATCCAGACTAAATTAAACCCCCTGATGTCTTAACCCCCAGTAACATTAAACCCCCCTAGGGAATTTCATGGCATGACCTCATGTTCGAATTTTACCAATCACCAAATCCCTTAACCCCCCCCCTTGGGAAGTTCCTGGTATGACCAGAAAACCCCCTGGTGTCTTATCCCCCCGGTAACGTTAACCCCCCCCTAGGGAATTTCATGGCATGACCTCATGTTCGAATTTTACCAATCACCAAATCCCTTAACCCCCCCCCCCTTGGGAAGTTCCTGGTATGACCAGATAACCTCCTGATGTCTTAACCCCCGGTAACGTTACAACCCCCCCCCCCAGGGAATTTTCTGGCATGACCTCATGTCCGAATTTTACCAGTCACCAAATCTCTTAACCCCCCCTGGGAAGTTCCTGGTATGACCAGATAACCCCCTGGTGTCTTATCCCCCCGGTAACGTTAACCCCCCCCTAGGGAATTTCCTGGCATGATCTCATGTGCGAAATTTAACAACCTCCAAATCTCTCTTATCCCCAAATTTGCAAACGTACATCACATTTACCAAACACCGAATCCTTTAACCACCCCCGGGAATTACCTGGAATGACCAGATAACCTCCTGAGTACATTAAACCTCCTGGTAATATTAAACCCCCCTAGGGAATTTCCCGGTATGCCTCACGTCGGAATTTTAAAAAACCACCCAATCTCTCTTATCCCCGAATTTGCAAGCGTACATCATGGGGGCCTGGGGGCGTAGCCCCCAGCGAGCCGAAGGCGAGTCCTATATAATATACAGCCGCATGTGTAACTGACTCACTCACTCACTGACTGACATATAGATACAAATTCTAACATAGTTCTAGAAGTGCTGGAAACTTGAAATTTGGCACGCGGGTACCTTTCACAATATGACCCGGAGGAAAAGTCTGAAAACCGGACTTTTTTACTTCTAAACCCCTCAAAAAAAATTCCCGAAAAATCGCGCAATTTTTACCCCTGCAGGCATTTCTTGTAAGCCCGCTAGCGGGCGAACCGTTAGAGCTAGCTCGGATCTGACGAAAAATCCATAATCAGGAATGAAATGAACTACAAAAAAGGTCCAGTGACTTTTTGCTCTATCTTCCATGGTTAAGCGACAAAACGCTCGAACATTTGAAATTCCAGAGATTTTTTTCGATAAAAATAATGTTTCAAGCCCGATAGCGGCCGAACCGTTGGTCGTAGCTCAAATCTGATTGACCCATCAAATTAGCAAATTGCGCGATCTACAGAAAAGGTCCAGTAATCTTTTGCCCTATCTCGATTGGTTTGGCCGAAAAAACGTGATTATGTACAATTTTGTTGTAACTTTTTACGCGAAACTTTTGTTTTTGGGGTCGATAGCGGCGAAACCATTGGTCGGAGGTCAAAATAAGACCAACGTTTTATTTAGGAAATAAGATGACCTACAAAAAAGGTCCAGTGACTTTTTACTATATTTCCCTTAGTTTGACCGCAAAACGCGATTAAGTGAAAATATTGGACATTTTCGCCTAAAAATTTACATTCCGGGCTTGATAGCGGCTAAACGGTTGGTCGTAACTCAAAACAAATTTTTAAACGGGATTTAGGAAAATCACGTGATCTACAGAAAAGGTTCAGTGACTTCGGGAGTTGGCTGAGCGTTAGCTAAGCGTCAATAGTAGATAGGGACAGAGGAATATTTATTATGTTCACAGACACAATACCCTCTAAAAAAGGCCCAAGTGTGTCATTAAACCCCCGGTAATATTAATCCCCCCCCGGGGATTTCCTGGTATGACCTGATAACCTCCTGTACATTCAACCCCCTGATGTGTTAACCCTTCTGGTAACATTAAACCCCCCAGGGAATTTCCTGCCATGACCTCATGTCCGAATTTTACCAGTCACCAAATCTCTTAACCCCCCCCCCTGGGAAGATCCTGGTATGACCAGATAACCCCTTGGAGACTTATCCCCCGGTAACGTTAACCCCCCCTGGGAATTTGTTCATATGACCAGACAATATCCTGACGAAATTAAACCCCCTCTTGTCTTAACCTCCTTAACATTAATCACCCACCCAGGGAATTTCTCGCCTTGACTAGATAGTCTCCTGGTGATATTAAACCCCCTGTTCGACTTAAAATACTGCCTTGAGGTCGGTTTTTATTATGTTTATACTAAACAATTCAAGATAGCTGACCCGTGCAGACTTTTCTCCCGAGCTCATTTCTGGCTAAACCATAGGTCGTAGATCAGATCTGAGGGCACAATCGAAAGACAAAATTAAATTTCCAACAAGAAAGGTCCAGTCACTTTTTGTCGTATCTCTAACGGTTTAACCGCAAAATGCCCTCAAAGTCAAAAGTTTTTACGAATCCGGAAAAAAATCTATGAAAAAGGTCAATTTTTAAATCCCTTGTCATTTACTTAATGTCCGGACTTAACCAGTCACCGAATTCCGCTTATCCCCGAATTTGCAAGCGTTTACTTTGGGGGCCTGGGGGCGTAGCCCCCAGCGAGCCGAAGGCGAGTCTAAATACTTATACAGCCGCATGTGTAACTCACTCACTGACTGATGGATAGATACAAATTCTAACATAGTTCTAGAAGTGCTGGAAACTTGAAATTTGGCACGCAGGTACCTTTCGCCGTATAACCAACAGGAAAAGTCTGAAAACCGGGAATTTTTAATTTTAAACCCCTCAAAAAAAATTAAAAACCGGTTGAAACTGGTTAAAAACTGGTGTAGTTTTTTGCTTTCGAGCCGTCTAGCGACTAAACCGTTGGTAGTAGCTCAAATCTAATTTTTAAGGGGTTTTAGCAAATCTTTTGATCTACAGAATGGGCACATTATACTTCCCCGCATCTCTACCGGTCCACCCGAAACATGCTCTCAAATTCGAAAATTTTGTCAAATTTTGACGATTGTCGCTTGTAGATTTTTGTTTGAGGCTCTGTAGCGTCTAAACCGTAGGTTGTAGCTCGGATCTGATGAACAATCGTTAGTGGGGAATGAAGTGCTCTACAAAAAAGGTCCAGTAACTTTTTGTCCTATCTCGTGTGGTTAAGCGTCAAAAACGCGGGAATGTTTGAAATTCCAGAGATTTTTTTGCTTAAAATAAAGTTTCGAGCCTGATAGTGGTCGAACGGTAGGTCGTAGCTCAAATCTGATTGACCCATCAAACTAGCAAATTGCGCGATCTACAGAAAAGGTCCAGTGACTTTTTGCTCTACCTCCAGTGGTTCGGCCGAAAAACGTGATTATGTGAAATTTTTTTGTAATTTTTACGTGAAACTTTTGTTTTCGGGCTCGATTAGCGGCGAAACCATTGGTCTGAGATCGAAATAAGACAAGCGTTGGAGTTAGAAAATGAGGTGATCTACAAAAATGTGCCAGTAACATTTTGCCCTATCCTCAACGGTTTGGCCGCATAACGCGTTTTAAGTATTGATTTCTTAAGTTTTACGTGATATTTTTTAAACTGCCCAGTGCAGCCTTTTGTCCTAAGCTCTGTACTGTCTAAATTATAGGTCGTAGCTTAAATCTGATGGCATAATCGAAAGACAAAATTAAATTTTTGACAAGAAAGGTCCAGTCACTTTTTTTTTGTATCTCTAACGGTTTAGCCGCAAAATGCCCTTAAATTCAAAACTTTGGTTAAATCTGGATAATTCGATAAAATAGGTATTCTTTTAACTCCAAGATCCCTAATCTAATGCTCGGACATAAACTTTCCCTGAATACCGCTAATCCAGTTAACGAGTGAATATACCTCACATTACAAATTGGCTGAACGTTAGCTAAACGTCAATAGTAGATAGGGATAAAGTGAATTTTTACTATGTTCACAGACACAACATCTTCTACAATAGGCCCATGTGTCATTAACCTCAGATAACATTATCCCCCCCGGAAATTTCCTGGTATGACCAGATAACCTTTAGGATAAACTAAAACCCCTGATGTCTTAACCCCCGGTAACATTAACCCCCCTGGAATTTTCTGTTCTGACCAGAAACACTCCTGAGTAAATTAAAACCCTCTGTTGTCTTAACCCCCGGTAACACTAACCCCCCCTGGAATTTTCTTGTTTGACCAGATAACCTCCTGAGGAATTAAACCCCCTGATGTCTTAACCCCCGGTAACATTAACCCCCCCCCTGAAATTTTCTTGTCTGACCAGAAAACCTTCTGAGTAAATTAAACCCTCTGTTGTCTTAACCCCCGGTAACACTAACCACCCCCGTTGAATTTTCTTGTTTGACCAGATAACCTCCTGAGGAAATTAAACCCCCTGATGTCTTAACCCCCGGTAACATTATCACCCCTGGGAATTTCCTGGCATGACTAGATTAACTCCTGAATGTTTACAGAACAAACACCCTCCAAAAGCGGCCCAAGTGTCTTAACATTAAACCCCCTGGAATTACCAGGTATGACCAGATACTCTTCTGAGTAAATCAAATCCCCTGATGACTTAACCCCCGGTAACATTAAACCCTCCCCTAGAGAATTTCCTGGCATGACTAGATACACTCCTGAGAAAATTATACTCCCTAAGCAATTTTATAATACTGACTTAGGGTCGGTGTTTTATTATATTTACACTAAACATTTCACAATAGCTAACCAGTGCAGACTCTTCTTCAATGGTATGTCCTGGCTAAACGAGAAGTCATAGCTGAAATCCAATGATAAAATCAAAATAAACAGATTCTAATTCTAATTCTCGGAACTAACCGCTGATCCCCGAATTTGCAAGCGTAAATTTATTCGGTTATCCTTGAATTTAAGGCACTTACTTTGGGGGCCTGGGGGCGTAGCCCCCAGCGAGCTGAAGGCGAGTCTAAATACTTATACAGCCGCATGTGAAACTGACTCACTCACTGACTGATTGATATATAGATACAAATTCTAACATACTTCTAGAAGTGCTGGAAACTTGAAATTTGGCATGCAGGTACCTTTCACAATATGACCCGGAGGAAAAGTCTGAAAAACCGGACATTTTTACTTCTAAACCCCTCAAAAAAATTCGAGAAAATTCATGCATTTTTCACCCCTGCAGGCCTTTTTTTTAAGCCCGATAGCGGGCGAACCGTTGGAGCTAGCTCGGATCTGATGAAAAATTCATAATCAGGAATGAAATGAACTACAAAAAAGGTCCAGTGACTTTTTGCTCTATCTTCCATGGTTTAAGCGACAAAACGCTCGAACATTTGACATTCCAGAGATTTTTTCGCTTAAAATAAAGTTTTCGAGCCCGATAGCGGCCGAACGGTAGGTTGTAGCTCAAATCTGATTGACCCATTAAATTAGCAAATTAAGTGATCTACAGAAAAGGTCCAGTGACTTTTTGCCCTATCTGCATTGGTTTGGCCGAAAAACGGGGGTTATGTGCATTTTATTTGTAATATTTACGTGAACATTTTGTTTTTGGTGTCGATAGCGGCAAAACCATTGGTCGGAAGTCAAAATAAAACAAAGGTTTGATTTAGCAAATGAGGTGATTTACAAAAAAGGTCCTGTGACTTTTTGACCTATCTACAATTGTTCGACCGCAAAACGCGTTTAAATGGAATTATTTTGTGATTGATACGTGAAAATCTTGTTTCTGGAGTCGATATCAGCCGAACCGTTGATTGGAGTTTAAATTTTTATAATTCAGTAACTAGAAAACTATGAGATCTATAAAAAAGGTCCAGTAGCCTTTTGTCTTATATCCTTTAGTAAGCCTGTAAATCGCTTTCAATGGTAAAAATATTTATCGTGTTTTTTAAAAATGCACATTTTGGTTGTTTTAAATTTTTTGGTACTATGATTTGTTCAATTCATTCTGGTTCCGGATTAAACAATTATTACTACGTTACCTAGTGATTACAACCCCCCTAGGGAATTGGCTGAACGTTAGCGAAACGTCAATAGTATATAGTGACAGAGAGAATTTATTTATTTTAACACACACAACAACCTCTAAAAGAGAACCACGTGTGTGTTAACACCCAGTAACAATAAACCCCCCTCTGGAATTTCCCAGTATGACCAGATAACCTCCTGAGTAAATTAAACCCCCTGATGTCTTAACCCCCGGTAACATTAACCCCCCCTGGAACTTTCTTGCATGACCAGATAACATCCTGAGTAAATTAAACCCCTGATGTCTTAGCCCCCTTTAACATTATTCTCCCCCCCGGGAATTTCCTTGCACGACAATATAAACCTCTGAGCAGATTAAACCCCCTAAACAACTTAAAAATAATGACTCAGGGTTGGGTTTTTGTTATATTTACACTAAACAATTCACAATAGCCCACCAGTGCAGTCCTTTCTCCACAGCTCCGTACTGGCTAAACCAGACGTCGTAGTCTAAATCGGACACCAGAATCGAAAGATAAAATTAAATTTCCGACAAGAAAGGTCCAGTCACTTTTTCACGTATCTCTAACGGTTATGCCGCAAAAAGCCCTCAAAGTCAAAAGTTTGGGTAAATCCGGAAAATTAAAACTATGGTATACATACGTCCTCTGACTTTGGTTAAAACCAAATTCTTCTTGTCTCCAAATTTCACAAACACAAAACTTAACTCTTCTACCACATCAATTGATTAATATTATACACCACACATCTTTTGGCTGAGCGTTAGCGAAGCATTACGACCCGTAAGATTCTCGAGAACGGATACATAAAATTTGGAAACTTCACGTCTGAATTCAACCAATCACCGAACTACGCTTATCCCCGAATTTAACCAACACCCAAATGGGGGCCTGGGGGCGTAGCCCCCAGCGAGCCGAAGGCGAGTCTAATATACTATACAGCCGCATGTGTAACTGACTGACTGATATATAGATACAAATTCTAACATAGTTCTAGAAGTGCTGGAAACTTGAAATTTGGCATGCAGGTACCTTTTGCAATATGACCCACAGGAAAAGTCTGAAACCCGGGAATTTTTACTTTTAAACCCCTCAAAAAAATTATCAAAAAAACGCGCATTTTTTACCCTTGCAGGGCTTTTTTGTAAGCCCGATAGCGGGCGAACCTTTGGAGCTAGCTCGGATCTGACGAAAAATCGTTAGTCAGGAATGAAGTGAACTACAAAAAAGGTCCAGTGACTTTTTGCTCTATCTTCCATGGTTAAGCGACAAAACGCGGGAATGTTTGACATTCCAGAGATTTTTTCGCTTAAAATAAGTTTTGGAGCCCGATAGTGGCCGAACGGTTGGTCGTAGCTCAAATCTAATCGACCCATCAAATTAGCAAATTGCGAGATCTACAGAAAAGGCTCAGTGACTTTTTGCTCTATCTCCATTGGTTTGGCCGCAAAACAGACAAAACACCCTCAAAGCCAATATTACTCTGTCCCTATTTACGTAGATAGGAATAGAATCCAGTTATTTCCGTGCAGACTGTTCTTAAATAATAAATACCGGCCGAAGTATAGGTTATAGTAGCTAAAATCTGAGAGCAGAACGTCTAAAGTAAATTATATTACTACAAAAATTGTCCAGTCACTTTTTATCTTATCTCCATCGGTTAAGCGACAAAACGCACTTAAAATGAAATACGGCGTTAAGTAGATAGAGTATGGCGAGCTCTGTACGGTACGTAACAACGTACCTTACACCATGTCAAACACCGTTTCAATAATTATTTTCCTTCTGTTTACCTGGTTGTTCTATTATGACATTTGAAGCGCGATAGTAGTTGAACGATTCATTATAAAATTTACAAACTTTCATAACATTGTTTGTATAACTGTTACGTTTTTATACTGTATCTACATATATTGATTACTGTAGAACCAATGCCTTTTTTAGTTGCATTGCCAAGGGCTCTTTTCATCAAGGGAACTGTTTGGGTTCACGGCGTGAAGTAGATTGAGCCTCGCGAGCTCTGTACGGTACGTAACAACGTACCTTATACTGTGTCTAACACCGTTTCAATAATTATTTTGCTTCTGTTTACCTGTTTAATCTTGAATGACATTTTAAGCGCGATAGTAGTTAACTATTCATAATACAATTTACAATCTTTTATAACATTGTTGGTATAACATAATGTCTTACAGTTGTATTGCTAAGGGCTCTTTCCATCAAGGGAACGAGCAGCTGTTTCCGACGAGCAAAAACTCACAGTGCACTGCGATTTCTGCATGTGCCCTTGTGTGGAAGGCCCTTGGTTTAGAGTTTTCTTCAACGGCCATCGATACGATTATCATCGCTGGTGACTGTATTTACAGAACATTAAGGGATCGGAATCGTATGGGTGGGAATCGGTACTTGTGCCCTGATGAACTTCCAAGCGAAATCTCCATCCAGGGCCAATCCGTAGCCGTTGAAGAAAATGTATTTGTGCACGACGCCTTATATCCTGTGACAGAGGAGGATGTAAGCGAAAGTGTTATCTCTTTGTCCAATGTTTTAGAATCTCTGATGGCCGAGGAATTTGAAAACATTGGGTTTTTGTTTACTGGACAAACGGTAACTGTAGCTTTCTGGCGCTCCCAGGACCAGCTGTACCTGTTTGATCCTCATCCAGTGAACGAGGACAGACATTATGATTTGAATGATGACATTAACAACCTGGCCCGGCTCTTCCAGTGCGAAAACTATTCTGCACTGGCGTCGTTATTATTATCAAATGCTGCTCTCGATGGTTCAGTGAGGCAGTTCACTTTAAGTAGACTAAGGTTTTGTCTGACGTCCATTGCTGAGAGTGAACCAATCCAGATAGGTTCAGAAACATTTGATATTATGTTTCAAAGACGTAAAACACTGTCAAAGC
This sequence comes from Homalodisca vitripennis, assembly GCF_021130785.1. Lineage (NCBI taxonomy): Eukaryota > Metazoa > Arthropoda > Insecta > Hemiptera > Cicadellidae > Homalodisca > Homalodisca vitripennis. The sequence continues at coordinate 41,988 of NW_025779209.1, forward strand.
ACCACAAAGAAAATTGTTTTCAAATATTCTAAAACGGAAAGTAGCTCTAAAATAATTTTATCCCCTTTAAAAAGTGCGGTTAAGTGTAAAGCCATTGGAAGACCGAAGAAAGTTCGACGTGGACGCCCTAAACTTCTCACAACAACAAGAGACGAGCAAGTGAGAGAGGCGAACAAAAATTATGTTAAGCGGAATCCCAAAGTAAGCTGTGACGCACTTCGTAGATATCTTGAACATCACCCCGAAGTCCACAGGAAAGCAGTCTCTCGATATAGCCAACAACATCCTGGGGTCCACAGAGATTCTGTTCGCCGTTACAGCCAACAGCATCCTGAGGTCCACAGGGAAGCCGTTCAGCGCTACCACAAACAAAACGTGGAAGCATCTCGGGAAAGAGTTCAGGGGTTTCGTTTGATCAATCCTAAATTAAATGAACTGCGACATTTGCCAATTTCACTTGCTCGACTCATCGTTGCCCACGGACCAATGGCACATTGGAATGGTGTATTACTTTTTAATATTTATGCTTACAAACTAAAGAAAACTTGTCTTTGGGATGACGATGTTCTTATCTGCTCTCACTGCCAAGCACCTCTGTTTGAGGAAGAAGAGGAGAGAAAAAAATGGTGTTGCGGCGAGGGAGCGTACAATGTGACCAGTTTACCACCTCTCAATGCACCATTCTACTCTAACCGACGCTTCCTCGACAGAGCACGAGCCTACAACGACCTCTTTGCACTCTGTGCCCTCGAAATATCTGGCGGATATCGGCATCCAAGTGGCCTCTCCTTCTTCAAAATCGAAGGGAGAATGTACCACCAAGTGTACAGTTTGGACGCCCCCGGTCAAAAGTTCGTTACTAAGAGCGGTGACGTCCAACTTGTAAACCGGTGCCGCTTGTATATAGACGATGGAGAAGAACGCAGGAACATGGCCATGAGTAGATCACTTGATGCCACCATAATTGACGACATTAAAATTTATTTAGATTCACAGAACCCTTATGTCCATGAATTTCGGCGGTTGAGTGATGAGCCCTCGGTCAACGCTCACTTGGATTTCCAGATAACAAGTCGAGCTACTCATGGCCCTGCTCTTGGCGACAGGCAAAGAGGCGTTGAAGTGCACGCCGTGCTTAGCACTGAAGACACATTTGTTGAACCTCGAAAACTTACTGTCTGGAAGGTGGGCGCTGGAAGGCCATCAACAATTGACCTCTTCAGTCCTTTGATGGAGCCCTTTCAGTACCCACTGCTCTATCCGCAAGGCAATTTGGGTTGGCATATCGGCATGCTGGACAACAACGGGAAAAAGCTTTCCCAGTACTGTTATGCTCGTTGTCTTTTGCTCTCCCAACCCTCGTTTTTTCTTATCTTGGCCGTCTTTCTCAAGCTTGGCAGGTCGAGATGTTTGCGAGGTTTGAAGAGGAGAGACTACGTTTTATAAGATTTTCACAGACTAAGTCCTCAGCACAAAATGCAATGCGGATAGGACAACTGAACGAGCTTCTTAACGCTCAACGCAGTGGTCCGGCAGGAAGGCAGGTTAGAGATGACATCGCTCGGGATGAAACAGTCCAAGGCGAGGGTGGGGCACAGCCTGGAAAGATTTACCTCCCTAGTACGTTTACTGGTGGGCCCAGGTACATGAAGATACACTACGAAAACGCGATGGCTCTCGTATCACGTCTGGGTTCACCAACGTACTTTCTTACGTTCACGTATAGCGCTACTTGGGAAGAGAACAAGAGAGCGTGTCCCCACGGCAGTGGACGCAGTGACCCTAGCACGGCCTGCAGAGTGTTCCATATTAAACTTCTAGAGCTTCTCCGAGATCTGCGGAGCGGAGCGATGTTCGGCTGCACGAGCTATATCGTCTACGTCATCGAAATGCAAATGAGGGGCCTTCCTCACGCCCACATTGTGTTTAAGATTGACGGAGACGGTCCAGTACAAGCAGACGAAATCGACTCTGTAATCCGCGCAGACATCCCCTCGGAAGAAGAAGCCGGTGGAAGACTCAGGAAGTTGGTGTTGCAGCACATGATCCACGGTCCTTGTGGCACTGATCATCGCACCGACTTCCTGTGCTGGGACGCTGTAAAGGGTCACTGTACAAAGTTTTATCCCAAGCCTTCGTGCCAGACCACTCACGTAGACGAAAGAGGTTTTGTGCAGTACAGACGAGACTATGGTAATACTGATCAAATTACGTCACGCAACAGGTCTGTTGCTGTTCACGATGGATGGGTCGTTCCTTATAACGCCACACTATTGCTGAAGTACGAAGCCCATATTAACTTGGAACTTGCGTCTACTCGTCGTGTCATAAAATACTTATTTAAATACCTGATGAAGGGTGGATCCCTTCAAAACGTCACAGTTACACCTTTGTGGCAACAAGATGACGAGGTAGAAAACTATGTGACTAAGAGAATGGTTGGTGCAAGCGACGCTTGCTGGCGTCTCTTGGACTTTTCAATCTCCAAGTCAGAACCGTCGGTCGAGTGTCTACCTGTTTCATCTTGAGGGAAAGCAGCATGTGTATTTTCGTCCCGGTGATCTGACAGACGCAATTAGTAGATCAAGTTCCAAGTTATTACTGTACTTTAACAGGCCTGTTGACAACATCTTCGACAATATGACATATCAAGCTTTTTTTGAAAAATTCATTTTACACGTGAAACGACCTAACACGGAAGAATTATACACACATACAGATGGAAAACACTTCATCACTGCTCGCCAGCGTGGAGAGAAGGTATGCAGACTTTTTTGGGTCTCGCCCAATCGTGGTGAGCTGTACTACCTGCGGATGCTCCTGATGTCCACGCCTTGCCGCGGCTACTCTGACCTCCTGTCACGAGGTGGTCCTGGATGCCGCACGTTTCAGGAGGTCTGTCGTCATCTCGGCTTGGTGGAGGATGAAGATGAGCACCGCGAAGCACTGCGCGAAGCCTCTGAGTTTATGGTAGCTACAAGGCTGCGTTCATTCTTTGTGCTCCTCTGCAACATGGGTGCTCCCGCAGCTCTTCTGTGGGACGCGTTCCGCGACACACTATGCGAGGGAACCACTTGGAAAGAAACCCGCTTGACCCAGAAAAAGCATACAAACTGTCTTTAATTGAAATCGATCGAAGTCTACGTCGACAGGGATTATCTTTGGTGGAATGTGGTCTCCCCGATGTGCAGGATGACACGACTGAACTGGGAAGGGAGGGAGCTGTTGGACTATGGCGAGAACCAACAGCGGGCCATTGTCGAGGATTGGGAACCAAAGCTCTCACAAGATCAGAGACGCGTTCTACAACACGTTCGTTCCCTTCTCGACAACCCCGGTGACCGCCGAACTTCGAGGGTCATCTTCCTTGACGGTCCCGGGGGATATGGAAAAACATCCCTCCTTCGTGTCATACTGGCACACGTGCGTAGTGGTCGGCAGGTTGCACTAGCCGTCGCCAGTTCGGGCATTGCTGCCGGGAATATGCCGGGTGGCTCAACAGCCCATAGCATGTTTCGGCTTCCGCTCGATCTCGGCGACGGAACTGGCGTGTGGAACATAACCAACGGATCCCAGCGCGCGGAACTGATCAGACAGCTCATCGTCTTTGACGAGGCCCCAATGGCCCATCGCTACATCTTCGAGATCCTCGACCGCTCACTTCGAGATCTCATGAACCGCGATGAGCCATTCGGAGGAAAGATCTTTCTGTGCTCTGGGGACTTCCGGCAGATCGCACCCGTTGTTGTAAAAGCACGGACGGCAGCTGCCGTTGCGTGCGTTTCTCTTCGGGCCTCGCGTCTGTGGCGACTGTTCCTCATCTTCTCTCTGACCACACCGCACAGGACGAGCAGTTTCCGTTGACTACTCCGACTTCCTTCTCGCAGTAGGCAACGGCACTGTTCCGTCCACAACTTTCGGGGAGGGCAGAGAGAGTGGCGCTCTTATTCCTCTGACCGGAGTAAATTACGTTACTTCTCTACAAGCCCTAATCTCCAAAGTCTTCCCTGTTGAAGTCCTCCGCGATCCCGATCAGTGTGCTCGTCGCGCGATCCTCTCTACCATGAATGTGAATGTCAAGGAAATCAACGACATCATCCTAGACTCCGTTGACGGTCGCCTTCATGAGTTGAGAAGCGCCGACTCTGTGGACACTGAGAACGATGATCATCTTGGCGTCGAAGTTCCTCTGCTAAACCAGGCTACAGGCAAGGGTATTCCAGATCACGTACTGCGACTTAAGATCGGTTCAGTGTGTCTAATCATGAGGAATCTTAACATCGCCGACGGGCTCGTTAACGGCACTAAGGTCATTGTGACGGCTATAACCAACCGGTTGGTCACCGTCAGACACCCTCACGACGCGCAACCTATCGGCATTCCTAGAATAATGTTTAGGTTCGCGATCGTTGAAGGTTCGCCGTTACTTGTCCGTCGACGTCAGTTTCCTCTGATGCTGGCATACTCGATGACCGGTCACAAGAGCCAAGGTCAGGACAATCGATCTTGTCGGAGTCGATCTTCGCACTGACTGTTTTACCCACGGCCAGTTGTACGTCCTGTTAAGTAGAGTTCGACGCCCAGAAGACATCGTGGTCCTTGTCCGTCCACATAGGGTATGCGATGAAGTCGCCTACGCGAAGAACATCGTGTACAGCGAACTTCTTTAGTAAACCTGATTGAAACTGGCAGTAGGCTAGGGGACCTGCCCAAACAAAACTCCCCGTCGTGATTGACTAGGCAGTAGGCTAGGGGGCCTGCCTAAACAAAACTCCCCGTCGTGATTGACTAGGCAGTAGGCTAGGGGGCCTGCCGAAACAAAACTCCCCGTCGTGATTGACTAGGCAGTAGGCTAGGGGGCCTGCCTAAACAAAACTCCCCGTCGTGATTGACTAGGCAGTAGGCTAGGGGGCCTGCCGAAAACAAAACTCCCCGTCGTGATTGACTAGGCAGTAGGCTAGGGGGCCTGCCGAAACAAAACTCCCCGTCGTGATTGAGACTGGCAGTAGGCTAGAGGGCCTGCTAAAACAAAACTCCTCGTCGGTGTAAATAAGTTTTCCGTAAACATGTAAATATATAAAACTCCCCCGTTCTGATTGATAAGGCAGTAGGCTAGAGGGCCTGCCAAAACAAATCTCCTCGTCGGTGTAAATAGGTTTTCCGTAAATATATAAAAGTCCCCGTTCGGATTGATAAGGCAGTAGGCTAGAGGGCCTGCCAAAACAAAACTCCTCGTCGGTGTAAATAAGTTTTCCGTAAATATATAAAATATATAAAACTCCCCGTTCTGATTGATAAGGCAGTAGGCAAGAGGGCCTGCCAAAACAAAACTCCTCGTCTGTGTAAATAAGTTTACTGTAAATATATGGTCTCTACGTTTGCCGGCCTCCCCGTGGCGAGACTGGATATGTCATGCATGCATTTAAAGCATTGACAAACTAACGGGCAAACAACATTATCAACAATAATAAGTTATTACCAACTCATTTGACACATGTATATACACAACTAAATATGCAAATTTTCACACGATGAGAGAACATCATTAACCAACGATAGCTGTAATTCTGTTAATAATATATGGTCTCTGTGTTTGCCGGCCTCCCCGTGGCGAGACTGGATACGTTATGCTTGCATTTCAAGCATTGACAAACTAACGGGCAAACAACATTATCAACAATAATAAGTTATTACCAACTCATTTGACACAAGTATATACACAACTAAATATGCAAATTTGCACAAGATTTGAGACAACATCATTAACCAACGATAGCTGTAATTCTGTTAATAATATACGGTCTCTACGTTTGCCGGCCTCCCCGTGGCGAGACTGGATATGTCATGCATGCATTTAAAGCATTGACAAAGTAACGGGCAAAACAACATTATCAACAATAATAAGTTATTACCAACTCATTTGACACAAGTATATACACAACTAAATATGCAAATTTGCACAAGATTTGAGACAACATCATTAACCAACGATAGCTGTAATTCTGTTAATAATATACGGTCTCTTGTGTTTGCCGGCCTCCCCGTGGTGAGACTGGATATGTCATGCATGCATTTAAAGCATTGACAAAGTAACGGCCAAACAACATTATCAACAATAATAAGTTATTACCAACTCATTTGACACGTGTATATACACAACTAAATATGCAAATTTTCACACGATATGAGAGAACATCATTAACCAACGATAGCTGTAATTCTATTAATAATATATGGTCTCTGTGATTGCCGGCCTCCCCGTGGCGAGACTGGATACGTTATGCAATTTCAATCATTGACAAACTAACGGGCAAACAACAGTTTTATCAACTAAAAGTTACTTGCAAACTAATTTGACATAAGTATAGCCACAGCTAAATCTCCCAACTTGCACACATGTTGCTAGAACAATATTAGTTAATGTGGTAATAACATATGGAGACAACAATAACAATGAGACTAAATAAACCACGCAAAAATTGAAACCATTGGTGAACTAACACGCAATCACAAGTACAACAACTTTTTAATACCAATAAGTACACATGTATAAACCAGTAAATATTTCTAATTACAAACGGAATTGTTCCACTAAGAGGTATCAACTTTAACCACCTATTTCTCTACATCTTTTAAAGTATTTTTCCGGCCTCTTCGCATTGAGATCAGATACATCATACTAATGTAAGAAGCATTGGTGAACCACGGATCAAAAACAAAAGTTTTGCCTCCAATTGCTATTCATCTAATTTCTTTATTTCAACGGCCTATATGTTTTCTATTTAATTGCCCATATTTTTTACTTGGGCAGATACATGATAAACCATCCTTTATTTCCAGCTTTCTCGACATTAAGTTACTTCTAAATTACTTATAATATTATTTTATATTTGCCTGCTTAACTGTTATGATACCAAATAGAGGTTACTAAATAAAGACGTGATTTTTTACCAACGGTCAAATAGAATAATTTTTAATCACATTCCTAATAAGTTGACAACCTCGTGTGACATTAAATACATCATTCGCTAACCAACGCACTAATAAGTTGTCTGACCTACAGTTATTAAGAATGAAACCTTAGTACAAATGCTCGGACTTAAACCTGTTCCCGAAATACGCTTATCCTCGAAATTGCTAACACCCCACTTAGGGGCCTGGGGGCGTAGCCCCCAGCGAGCCGAAGGCGAGTGCTAGTATAACCAGGACAGGTAACGTTAGCTAATAAAGCTGTAATTTAATGTTTTTTAATTGTATTAATCCTGTACACATCGGTCAGTAAAGCATGTAAGACAAAGATGTCAACATATCTGTTGTGGATGCCACATCTTTTGTGAATTATAAGATTTCTAAAGTTATGTTTTAAACTCAGAAAACTTATATTTTTAACTGAATACCCATTCAATATATTTTGTAGAAGCAATCATAAATATCTATGTAATTTATTGTACTATTTTCGACCTAGAGTGACGAATGTGGACATGTACATCAAAATTAAGGGTTAAATGTCATTTAAGGGTTGATTTTTGTTTGATAGAGCATTACACTCTTGTCCATACACCAAGTTCCTACCGCAGTCGATATTTTAAATGGCCATATTTCCAAAAGTTTCCTACATTAATATGTACCAGTACATCAACATTTTATGTTACAAAATTCAAGTATGCAGAGTCTATGATTTTTACATACATTACTAGTTATGAATTACGATTTATTAAGAGTATATGAATCGTTTACAACTTACGATAATTTTTATCCTTATACTAGCTTGCTGTTAAAAATTTTAAAACGATAACCGTAGCTCATTATTAGTACTCTGTTTAAACTCACGATGTAATTAAGCCAACGGCAGATAGAGAGCAGCAGCAATCTATCATTATAAAGAGCTTTATTGAATGTTGTTTCACATGTGTGATCAATATTTTCCGATCTCTTCGATCTTTGTACTTAAACCAAGTGTTAATTAGTGGGTCACTTGATGAGTTAGTTATTCAATTAATACAATACAATATTTGTGTTTTGGGACTTTCAAACTTGTGTGTGAAAATCATACATTTACGATTTTTGAGTCCATGGGACACAACTATTTATACAAAATTGTGTTTCTGAACCATTGTCAAATATTCAAAAGACGTCTTTTCATGCTAGGAAATGGCAAACGGAAAGTAAACTACATTTAAAGTTTATTTGTCTAAGCACAGTCTATCTATACTTTGTACTTACTGCTTTGTGTGCTTGTATTTTATACTGTAAAAGTAATAATTACGATAGCAAATTATTTGAGGTACAGTGTCATACATGTACATCACTATTTGTTCTGATCAGAGCTGACTAGAATACAAAACAAGAGATTTCTCACTTGATGATGACCGCTTTTTATGTAAGTTTTTACAAACCCTTGGGTCCGTACTTTTGCCATATTCATGTCAAACAATGTTTTTGTTGAATCAGCTCAAAAACAAATGAGAAAAAACCTATTTTATTGCTCTTTTCAAACAATCAGTAACATAATTTGGCAATTAAAGTTAATTAAATATTTATCGACAAAATGTAAAGTTGCATGTTAATGTAGTAATTTTATATCGACAAATTCCAACTGCTATTACTTGTGTAATAAAATAACTTATACAAATTTACAAATTTTAGTAAAACAGGAATGAGTGTAGCAAACATTGAAGATGCTGATAATAATTTATAAGTAATTAGTTATTCCTGAAACTAATAGTTTGTAAAGAACCTGTTAAATAATATACTAGATACAGTATTTAATATTTCTTGCGTAGCTTAATTAGCTTCTATATATTATTTATTCAACAAACTCAATATAAAAACATTCTGAAATAACTTATAAAATTACAAATTAAATTTACCTGCAATTAATAGTTTTGTACAGAACTAGTTAAATAATATACCAGATACAGTGTGTAATATTCTTGAGTAGCTCATTTAAACTTCGACATTACTGAACAAAGTTAATATATACAATATTTCATTAAACTATTCTTGGATGTTATAATAGTAACACTGGTACATATACATGTAGATTATATGACCTGCAAAGGTTCGAGTCTTCTTCCACTACCATATGCGTACAGCTGGTAGTGGTGGTAAAAATTCTATAATTTAAAATGACGAAAGTACATTTTGTTGAGTGTTCAGACAAAATTCTTGTCATATCTGTTAAACAAAATGCATCCACCAGTGTAGGGACCATCTTATAACTCAAAAGAAAATCCATTTAAAGATAGTTATATGAAATATTAAACTTATTTAGTTCAAACCAGTGTGGAGAAATGTAATATTTTGTAACTATGAACAAATTGATGTCTTAAAACATAATTAGTTAAAAAGGTGTTCATTTAATTATAAATGAGTGAATAATATAAAAATCATGTCACTCTTTGAAACTGTGCCTCATGTACATAAAAAATTAAAATTGTTGTTTTCGGTTGTTTATATTTGAGCCTGCAACTCCTAGTGGAACAGCCATATCAAAACACAAAATTAGCAACTTTTCAGAGTGGAATTTTAAAATGAAATAATTTTAAAAACTATAAAATGCGCTTAGTTCACGAATTATGTGAAGGACGGTTTTTGATCGTTGCTTGGAATTTTGTGAACTTATGATAGATCATAACTAGAGATCCGAGATCATCCCACAAACATAGTATTAAAACATAGAAGCAATTTTCATGCTGAATGGAACTGTCAACCAGACCGCAACTACCCGAATTGGGAGTGACGAACCATTTTTTATTGAAGGAAAAATAAACTTTGATCAAAATTTAGCATTGATTCGAAACCAAATAATTCCTGTATTGCAGGGTATTGCTGGTGTTGACTGTAGATGAATGTGGTTTCCGACAAGATGGAGACCTTCTCGTAAATAGCTTTTAAACCACGTGTTCCCAGGGAGATAGATCGTTACAACACGCTCGGTAGAAATGGCCGGCACGAATTCCTGAATACTTTTTCTGGGAGCACTTGAAAGATAAAGTGTACTATACCAAATAGCAAGATTTTCTACATCGTTATTTTTTGAGACACCACAATGTAGAAGAAGCTGCGCGTATTCCAGTAGATGTAATACGTGTCAGCATTTTATCATTGGCTGGAATATTGACAAGAAACCGAGGGGAAACAATTTGAAACACATCTTATAACTGTCTAGGTAGGTGAGGTTTTATTGTTACTAACCACTTAAAATTGTTAATATAAAACTAATATGAACTAATTAAAACAACTTCTTGAATTTTCTGTTGAATTTACAGCTTACTTTCAACAACCAACATTTCAACGGATAAAGCTTTTGAAGGTTTTTGTATGCGTTTGACTTTGCTTAACAAGCCCCTTTTAAAATGATTTGCACATATAGGTTGATATTACATTACAAATTTTTTTATGCATTCCTCGTGGACAGTTCCTATAGAAGAATAGCAGGATACTAAATACCTCTTAAAGTAGACGTTTGTGTACAGTTTCAAGTTTTATAGTTTCTTCTAACATGGTTACAATAACATTGAGCCATTCTTGAACTTTCACATAAGATCAGTATTGAAACTTTCCAGCGCCATGATTTTGGGTAGGAAGCGCCAAACATGTCACTGTTGAGAGGTATCAGTTGTTTGTTGCTCCTGTCTTGTGCAACCTTATCTTTTAAAGTGGTCGTGCTCTCTTATACATTGGTGGAGTTCGATAAAACAAGTACCGTTAAAACTCCAATGAAGTTTTTCAAATAGCTGGTATCAAGTATATTTTTTTTAACTTGGTTATTTTTGTAATTTCACTTTAAACATTGTCAACGGAAGGCAGTTTGAAAATATTGTAGAAAATAACACTTAAAAAAATTACTTGTTTTAGAGATAATGTTTTTATACAAATACGAAATGACGGCCCAGCGTCTAAACAAGACATTTCTAGACCTATGTTTATATGAATTTTTTTGTTTGAAATGATGAGTATTATTATAAAAAACTTAGGACTGATAATAATAATCATGATGATACTTGAAATGATGAGTATTATTATAAAAAACTTAGGACTGATAATAATACTCATCATTTCAAACAAATAATTTCATATAATCTATGAATGTCTAGAATGTATAGCTGGAGCAAGTACTTTTTGCGGTTCAATGTTTATTGAAATTATATATATATATATATATATATATATATATATATATATATATATAATAATATATATATATATATATATATACATATATTACACATTTCAAGGCATATTTATTTGCTCTTAGATGTTTTTATATAAAATGTTTAAATGTGTCATAGTAACACATGTACTTTAAACTATCTGTAAATTTAAAATTTGGTATTAAATTTCATTTCTAAATAGACTAGAATTAATTTTGTTATATTTCATACTAATCCATGAGATATGGGTGAAGCATATCACCCAGAAGGTTGGTAAAATTTCTCTTTTGTCTACTGGGGAAATTTAAAACTTTCTTTTCTATAATATTACTTGTCTGACCGTCTGTCCACAGGACATCTCAAGAATGGCATGAGCTAGGGATCTGGAATATGTTATGTAACTTCAGTGAGACATTTTACGCGAACATGGTGTGGCATAATACTACCTTGTTAGTCATAAATAATTTATTACAGCCACGTTAGGTGTATAAGTAATTTTTTTTAAATCATACTTACTGTCGGCAAAACTATTATATACCCCCTAGTTTGAGTGATGTTTATGGTCAAGCCAATAGGTTTATAAAAATCCAACTATACCACTGCTTTTCAAGTTTCATTTCAGGTTCGTTTGTACAAGTTTTTATTTTTTATTTCAAGTGTACTTAGTTTATATCACAGTCGGAAAATAAAGAAAAGAGATTTTACATTTTTTACGGTACATCTATTTTAAATGTTTATTAATTTAAAATCAGACATCAGATTACATTGAAATATTAATAAAAGGTTAAATAGATCGCTTACTTTATAGTTTAAGGATTTAAATTTAATTTATTTGAGAAAAGAAGTTGTTATCCATTTTATACTTAAACCCTTTTTTGTTTTTGTGATGTCTAGTCATAATTGTAATAGTTTCGTAACTTACAGTTCCATTTCATTATTGCTACGCACATTAATGAATCTAATGATTGTAAAATGGTTTATTGCTAATATTGTGTTTAGCTCCAGTTCACCTTTCTCGTACGTACAACATCTGAAATCTGACGTTAGAGACTTTACTCCTAAAATATCATTCTCTCCTAAGAGTCATTTTTGTGAGCAGGGATCCAAAAATAGCCGACGACGAAGTATGAAGAGGCTCAAAACGAACTGTTTTCAACGTTTTGACATCAGAGACTCGTATACTAAATTTTGTTTGGTTAAAAACATGAAACTGTTTCACTTATTTTGTTATGTGTCAACTATCAGTGTGCATGAAATACTGTAATAAATGAACCGATCATTACTGTATGTCATTGGTCTTTACTTTAATTATCTGTATGTTCATCGTCCTAAAACTTTTCTTTGTAGATTTTTTACCCTCACATTACAGAATTACTGGACTATTAGGAGAGGAGACTGTTCAAGGCACCGTAGGAGAAACAAGGTCTCTTTAAATCCATTACAGCTATTTTTAAAGATTTCTTTTAGATTGATCATGTGACTAAAATTCAAACTGTTACAAGTTCAAAAAAAACATGTGTCCAAAATTCAAATGTTTTTACCAATACATTTCACTCAGAGATTTCTTTATCATTAGGGACTAATGGGGTGAAGCTAATAGTGATTATAATATCTGGTATTGACCCATCGTCCTTGGGACTAAATTTTAAAAATTAATCTCGTAAAATTATTTTATTTTCTTAACAGCTCGACATATTGCGTGGAGTCCGATTTGCTTACGAAATCAAATATACAGGCGAGTAGAAAATATTTACATAATGTATAAAATGCAGATTGTTCATAATGTTCTACAAAAGAACTGAACGTAAAAATATTAATTTTAATTATTAGTAAAAAATTGTGGAATCAACTTGATTCTATATATAGATATTTCACACAAACTTAATTGTAAAAATCATGCTGTGATAACTGACTGGTTTAAATCAAAACAATTCTGTTAGTAAACGATTAAAAAATCCATGTTAAACTATTAGAGCGGAATGAACACATTAAGGACATACAGAAAACCCCAAGGATGTATATATTCCTTGTCATACTTACACAATCTGTGTGATGTAAAGGAATCTTCACCCTCTATACCCCATTCATCTCTACATCAGATAGAGAGAAAGTTTTAACAGTGTTGCCAAGTTTAAATTAGCCGCGACTCGATCAACTGCCGCCCTATACGACCTCTTAACCCTCACATCGGCCTCTCCCATGAGACAGAGTAATAATATACTCAGGTCAACGGAGGATCAGTTTGTGATACTTACACCTCCACTTCAATACTTCACTTTCTATCTTTCTGGATGAAACACTAAATTATGTATAGCATGAAACCAGTTCAACTGAATTGACCTAATTTAATGTTTGAGCCTATTTTGAATTATTTTTAAACTACTTTATTACAGTTTGTAATGATAACAAGAATCATAATTCATAATAGATTATAACAGAAAAAGAGTGGCAGATAGTCTGACGAACTAACTGTTACTCGTCTTCTGGACATATCAGTTCCCCGAGGCAGACGGTAAGAATCATTTTCTCTTCCACTCTGATAACATTCAACCCACGTACTTACTTCATTCTCACTTAATCGAGCGCTTGGCCCGCTCCATATTTCTCTTATATTACTTTTCTTTCGTTAGATACGTCCTGAAAATATTTCAAGCAACAAGAGCCAGATAAAACCTTCTCGTTTATTCAAGTGATAACTGTTTTGATAATATTTACAAATTTAAGCACATGCAAGTTTCTAAAATTAATACGATAGCCCTTCAAATTAAATTTGCGCTTTTAAATAGATCATCGCTTAATGCTAATAGAATATTACTTTTTCCTTAGTATGTATTTTCGTATATTGCCTTAAGATTTGAAAACGTCAAGGTCGTTCGAACGGCAGAAAATCTATAAATTGAGAATTAACAATAAATTTGTATATGTGTTTAAATATTATAGCACTAAATATTAATCTCAACAAGAAAAATGATCTCCTGTTCAATCTCAGGTTATAGAATAGAAGGATTCTGGTGACTATATTGCTCAACCGTGAAATGGTGATTCATAATTGCCTATCCTTATTTCACAAAACCTGCAAGAGAGGTAATTCTGCATTCCGATGGACGTGCTGTAGAGTACGACTTGTGTCATACTATTCGCCCCAATATTGTACTCCTAAGTTATTCTACAGAATAACTTTTGAATTATGCAATACTAATTGAAAGCGTCATCAGGTATCCAATATTATTTACACACTAGCAATTACCCACACCTTCGCACGCATTTTCGCAGGATTTGCACGTGTATGAGCACTTCTGGGTGAATATTTCTGACGCCAATGTTGAGTTTGTCTTCTTGCCTCGATCAAGAAAATACGTGAAAACGTATATATTTATGGCTATTCATTATAATTTACCTAATTCTTAATAATTTCTCTTCATAGTTTCAATTTCCCTTGTTTCCCAATCAAGAAAATATATCAAAGATCAGAGAAGTAAATACTGTTAAAAGACATCTAGGATGGAGGTTTTTTAGCAGTCTTTAAACGTGTAGTAAACGTTATATAGTTATTTTGTCTTTTATGTCTAATACTTTGTATTTATTTGCTAAAAATGTATAGTTAAAATTACATTAACAATTACACTATTAATTTACAAGTTTGTTTATTTATGAAATGAAAAATATTTTTTAATATATTGGAACATTTAGAACTAGAACTTGGACATTAGTTCAGACGCATAGCAAACTTTCATTTATTATAGTTCTTGCCGACTGCTTTAATGAGAGTCTTTGGAGGCAGATTCTGACCACCTTGTGTTTTAGGACATTTCTTAGGTAAATGAGTACTTACCTAATCGCTATTCTATAAATGTAAACAAATTGATAATATAGGTACAATTAATTAAACATATGCTTGTAATGTCTTAAAACGATGTTTACATAAAATAGTTGATTAAATTTAACCGGATCTTTCAATTAATATTTCTCAACTTTACAAACAAAGATAGGATTTCCACTACGTTATAGACTAGTATGGCATATCCCGGTGGGATTTTAAAATAATATCAATTTGCCAATATTCATTCTAGAGACCCTTTATAATTTCAGTACAATCAATTGAATAGTTACGCATGAGAGCATAAAAAAGATACTGCTACTTTCTCAAGTGTTTTTGTATTGTATCGAATTTATGGAATTTACGAAACAAAAACATTATTATATCACAGAAATGTTTCCAGGTGTCTCAACATTTTCAAATTTAATACAGCACACGAAAGATTTTATATATATATATATATTATATATATATATATATAATATATATATATATATATATATATATATATACATTAAATTGTATAAATGGCAATAGCCTTATTTAATTTCAATAAACATTAAATCGCAAAAAGTACTTGCTCCGCCGGGAGTCGAAACCCGGATCTCTCACTTGCCGGGTGAAATGTGCTACCATTTGTATATATATATATATATATACAAATATATATATATATATATTTTTGAATTATATATGGTTTCATATATATATATGAACTATAAACCGTGTACTTTCAATGTTTCAATGCTCTTTGTACATCGGTTTCACGAATTATTACTGAAAGAATGCTGTATTTTCCCACTGTCGTTATCTACGGAACCTTGGATCTTGGGAGTCCATGAACTGGTTTTCAATATCCCTGCTATTCATCCTTAACAGGTTTCAAGCCTTGTATAAGTCATAATCCCAATGCTTACAGAAATATCTTGTCCCAAGAGGGTCTAGAAGTGAAATCCTTTACATTCTCTTATTCACAACGATAGACAACAACTCTTTACTAATTACACACAATAAAAGTGTTAGACTATATAAACCGGTTTCGCAGTTTTAATGATAGTTTTGATCATAGAGAGAGTAAAGTTTCCGTGTGCGCGTGATTTGTAAATATAGCTAGAGAACCATGGCTTGATTCTTCGTGGTTTGGAATCCATGATCAAGACTATGATCGTTAAGAAATGAAAAAAAGACAAGGATATTTTAAAGTTAAAATAAAAATATGCACGGCTATAAAGAACGGCGATGGTCTGGTGCCTAGCCATTGCTTGTGTCGGACTCTGCTAAAAACTTGATACAGTATTGCCAAACTAAGTATAGAGACCGAATTAAAACTCATATGCTGTATGCTGCAGAGCGGCGTTTTATTACGTTGGTTGGCTGTACCGTAGAAGAATTTGCAATCCTAATATGTTGTGAAAAGAGATGGTTTGAAAATCAAGATTAGCGTCCTTTGAGGCAGATAAACGGTCTAATATTTAATTGGTGGAATATTACAAACGGCAGAGCTGCAACTGGCTTGTGACGTCAGGTAATTCGCCGTTACACTACATGTGATAGTGAATTAGATATCCAATTGTGCAAGTGTCGGTTGTGTGGGTACTAAAGCGCTTCCTATAATTCCCTTTAGCTCTCATTTGTATTACTACTCAGTATTGTTTCTGTTTAGAGTATTTTTTCAATATTCAAACCCTTGCACACTCATGTATAAACGTTGATGGCAATGTAAAATACGCTGTTTACAATAACTCATATTTAAGACAAACAAATCTTTACTGACTCTTAAGAATACGTACAAATTTAGTGACCTCACCGCTACTGATTAAGCTAATGAATCCTTTGCAAAATGTCTTCAATGAGTTTGTGAGTATAAATAATTTGGCATCTACGTCTTTAGCGATTCCCGTGTCATATATCAATATTTGATTGCAGTTCACGATTCCATCCTGGTTTATTAGCAATATTTAAATAAAGATTTTTTAGCAAAAGATCCGTTTACTAAATCTTTGTTCTCGAAAACCTAACATTACAATCGTAGGAGTATAAACTATGAGCAGGATCATCATGCTTGACGCTACACAATACTGTACTGGCGGCCATCATGACTTTAGTCTTGTAAGTCCCAAAATGTTAAACGTTATGTACTTTTACGATCTTTCTTTCAAGATTAGTCACTCACTTCTGATTTCCAAGCTCGAAGGATATGGTTTCTGCGGACTCTCTCTCGAATGGTTCAAGAGCTATTTAAGTGGACGCTCGCTGAGGGTCAAACTTGGAAACCATTTGTCTGAAGAATTTCCTCCCACCTCAGGTGTCCCACAGGGGTCCAAGCTTGGCCCTATTCTTTTCAACTTGTTTGTCAACGACATCATCAGCCACCTATCATCGGAATATCTCCTCTTCGCAGATGACCTCAAGATATTCAAAGAAATTTACTCTCGTGATGACTGTCTCAATCTTCAACGTGATCTGAACCTAATTGCTGAGTGGTGCGATGATAATAAGATGGTCATTAACTCAAACCAAATGTCTTACAATCACCTTCTGTCGTCTGAAGAATCCTGTTGCTTTCAATTACACTGTATCCGGCGACATCAAGCGAGTGACCTCGGTAAACGACCTTGGAGTAAGTTTGACTGCAAATTTGTCACCCGATGCACACATTGATGCGGTATCCTTGAGGGCAAACAAAGTGCTAGGATTCATTTTTCGAATGTCTAGAGGGACGTTCGGTGACGAGACACTACTGCTTTTGTATAAGGCTTTGGTTCGGCCTAATCTGGAATATTGTACTCTTGTTTGGTCCCCTCATTACGCATCTCATATTCACAAACTACAGAGTATTCAAAACAATTTTGCAGACTTCAAGGAGTCCGGAGAGGTGCAGCCTATCGGGAGGTCTCTGTCCCCGCACTTGAGCAGGAATTTCTTCTGTCTACGCTGGAGTGCAGAAGGAGAATGTTTGATATTGTTTTCCTGCACAAGCTTATCAACGGGGCGATCGATTCACCAGAGCTTCTGAGTAGGATATCCCTCTTGGTGCCTGCTGGAACCAGATCCAGGAATATGTTTTCAACCTGCCACCACTCAAACAATTACAGCTACCACGGTCCTATTGCTCGACTTCATAGGTGTGGAAACAGCATTCCTTCCGATGGTGATATGTTTTATGACAGCATCGCACACCTTAAAAAGAGACTGCAACAGGAATGATTGATAGAGTTTTTTTCCCCCTTAATATCAGTTGGAGATGATGTTTGTGATTTTTCACTATTGTAATATTATTTCACAAATCTTAACACTTATTTATTATTCCACTGCATAATCACTACTTTCTGTAATTTAATTAGTTGTTATTTATTTTGTTGAGGTTATATTTAAGTTGCATGAAAATGTTCTAGCAGAGTAATAGTTAAATGTGTCATGCAATACTTGTTATTCATTTATTGTTAAGTATTGTTAAGTTGTTATTGTTATTGTTGAGTATTTATTGATATTTATACTATGTTATATTTGTCAGACCTATTGCACATTCTGGTTTTGTAAAGCTATCATTGCTAGATATAGCTGCACGTACTTATATTGGTTCATCTCTTATTTAATTTAGTTATAATGATCGTTGTGATCCAGTTTTGTTGACCGTCTAGCTTTAATGCCTTTGTCCGTAGCCATCTTGCATTGTTGTTTTTTTGTTTTTTATTTTGCATAAAAACTGTTGAATACTCTTTTGTGAAATTATTGTATATTGGCGGATGCCGTTGAAATAATAATAAATAAATAAATATCAGAATTATATAAGACTAGCAGTTAACCGGTACCTCGCACGTAATTTTGTAGGCTTTACAAATGTATGAGAACTTCTGATTCAAGTGGCTTATATTTCCAACGCCAATGTTCAGTTTTCCTTGCGATCAAGATAATATGTCAAAAAGTTTGACATTTTATGGCCATTGTAATTTTCTCCGGCCTTAGTATTTTTTATTTCTAAAAAAAAACATACTGCTGTCATAATACAACTAAGTTGGGTTTTTAAGTTATTACATTTATAATTAAAGTAAGATAGTCACACTGTCTTTGATATCTTCATGATTAAAGTACTAACCAAGCACCGCATACTTTTGCATAATATTTGCAAAAAGGTACAGTTCAAAGTAAATTTTTAACATTCAATTTTAGTTCAGATAGTATATTTTCTTCCTCTGTGTTCAACAGGGGTTAAAACAAAAAGTGTTTTTCGGTCAAGTTTACTGTATGCTTTTTACAGTATAAATGTATAAGAATTAAAATAGTGGTTAAGTTAGGCCTAATTATGCATATGGTTGTGATGTCATAAAACAAAGTTGACTCTGAACAGTTGATTACTTTTAACAGGCTCTTTCAATTAATATTACTTTACTTAGCGATCAAGATAGTATTTTACGTTGCAATACCCGGAGGGAATGTCGAAATAAGAATAGGCCTATATTCATACCAGGGATCCTATGAAGGTCTCGGTAAAATATCAGTACAATCGTTTGAATTGTTCTCGTCTGAAAATAAAAACAAAGAAACGTCACGTTCGCATTTATAATATAATTAAGATGTCTCGTTTGTAAGATATCATTAATATACAACAAACGCTTTTTCGTTTCTATTTATTCTTAGAAATTATTTAGAATACATTTAAAAAACTTTTTGTTCTTGATCGTTTAAATATTCAGAAAGTAAACATAAAAAAGGGTTTGGATGCATATTATATATATATATATATATATATATGAAATTAGATACCTCCTACAATGAAGCTATAAAAAAGTGTTAAATTTCGAGTTATACATTGTTCATGTGGGTGGAGACTCAAGATCTTTTCACTAACTAAGATCTTTAATGTTACTTTTCCTAGTTTGAAACTAATGTATCAAAATCAAAATTCTGCTCATTTAAATATGTTATGGCATTCAAATTATTTATATTACATTCAGAAATAAAGTTATCTTTTTGTATATCTATGTAATTTTATAAATAAATACTAAAAATATTTTACTGTTAAATATATTTATCACCACTCAAGAGGGAAAAAAGAATCTGTAGAAAAACTTAATATCAAAACAAAGATAAGCTGGTTATAAAAACACATCATTATTGACTCCAGACATTTTCTTGTCTCTTACATTTCAATTACTTTTACAACTAGTGTACATAATAATATTAATAAGTACAAACACAGAAAAGATAAAATACAGAAGTCCCACTGGAACACTGTTCACAACGCAATCCTACGTCAGATCATGAAACCAACTAACTACAAGTGGCGAGATATAACGCATCACTAGCGAATTCTGGTGACGTCAGTCCTATTTACTAACCCCAATGAGTCATCTAGTTGCATTACCCTTGAGTGAAACTTAATACTTTAATATGGGAGAAAGTCTATCATTCTGTTACATACAAATTTCTTTAAAAGTACTTGTTTGCTTGTAAAATTCAGAATACGTGGTTCTAATTTGCGCATGCTATATCCACTTATTGGAGTTATTAATATTATTAATTACGGTACTGAAAAAATGTACAATAGCTGCTTAATACTGTTCTTTATAAATCAGACACCTTTAATAATTGGTTTGGCTAAACTCACACTTTTCCTTTGGATCAAAGGTTTCATACATCGGAATCTTTTACAGTATATGGTAAATAATATAATATTAATAAACTTTTAACACTTTTAAACTTTTATTTTTCTTACTATGTACATTTCGGAATAAAAAAAAATGTATATGGTATTTGCACAACATATTAGTATCGCTTTGCTTAGTTTAGAATATCTTACAATACGTAAAAAAAAAACACAACTACATCCAAATCGTTTGTGAAATTTGCCGTATACCGTATAGTTTAATGTTCTAATATGATGGTTATGAGATGAAGTTGTTCAAGTGCCTAAGCGTAAACCTTCGTAATTGTTCATAGTGCAAATTTATGAAAGGTATGAATGAGATAAACCGTAACGCTCTCACCCTTCCCCTTCCAGCTCTGTTATCCTCCCCTCTTTGTCCATCACTGCAAATCTGTACTGAAATAATCTTGGTAGAAACGAACACGTAAAGCTTGGCCATAAAGTTTAAATCCTAAAAATCATATCTTTTACTGTTTCTTGTTCACGTGACCTTCCAAAGTTGCATCAAATGATCATAACCTTACTACTCAAATAACATGTATAGTTATGCCAGTTCAACTTGCACTACCAAACATGACTAGTTTTTCATGTTATATCCTTTACTGGTGTTAACAGTGATATATACTATATATTTAAATGTTTTCTTACTTATATGTGAATAAACCGTAATTCCTGCTGTTGATGTTGTATTGCCATTCCAAATTGAACAGCTAAGAATATAACATTTTTACCAATTCGTTTTACAGTCAGAGGGAGGTGTGATTCCTGTTGACTTGGTTTACATGCTGCAACTGGGTTAAGTACCAAGTCATAAATCTGGTTTTATCTCATGAGAACTATTGTGGCAATGTAAAGCTTTCCTTTTATTTATCCAGGCCAGTACCATAACCCACATTTTATATAATACTTTTTTACTCGAACTTCTTTTTCCTTTTCTACGTCATAAATGATTACCTAATAAATTTGCCAGACGTACATACAATTTAAGCAAAACTTACGTCCAACATAAATGGTCTATTAACTAACATAAACTCCTTATTAAACTCAAGAAAGAAGAGTTCGTGAAATCTGAAATTGATTTTAAGTTTCATTAACAACAAATCGACCATAACTATTTCAGTCACGTTCCCTAACACAGAAGATATTAATCTCAAATCACCGTATGCACAATCATATACGTTTCTATTATTTTCAACCATTACCAAACGTTTGCATCCTATTTTATGAATTTTATGCTTCTATTGTTAGATATATCAATTCAAAATAGAGTTAATTTACTCTATAGAATGCAAGAATACTAATACATGTCTATTACAAACTAAAAGAAACTAGGTTTTAGGTCAAAATATATTGAAGCCGTGCCTGCATTGATCCAATTAGTTTCTAACACTGTAATAAAATAATCATAAATAAAACAATAACATATAATAAATCCTATCTCTAGATATTTAGGTTCTTCAAATTACAATAATTAAGATGATCGTTGAGTTCTCTCTCTGAAAAAATACTCTTAGTAGCCCGGACTGTAAGGTTCTCGATCTCTTTGATGTCAGAAGAAAGTACGCTAGGTATTTGTCCAGTTTCCAAGAGAAGCAGTCAGGAAGACAATCAGCTTACTTCTTATTATTCCCGCCACGTGCTGCAGTGCATATATTTCATTCTACCAGACTCATTTCTCTAACTCTAGATCCACTAATATATCAATCCACCTCTCACCTTGTTTCATGTCTAATTTTATCTTGTTTCAAATTAAATTGCTTATTCCTTATACCGGACCAAGGATAATAGCCATCATAGGGCAATGATCACCTTGTAAAATAACATACAAGCAATACACTGTCCAATATGGAAAAGCAATGTGCTGTCGAATAAACTACTTACTATTGTCGAATAAACTCCAATATGCTAATTTGATAGATAAATGGTTATACTTCCATAATAATTTCAATATATCTAGTAAAGTAGGTTCTAGTTTTTATTATTTAGTAAAAGGCTCTTTCACAACAGTGGAAATAGTTTAGAGCATTCCTATGCCATATAGATAAAGTAGAGAGCTTCATGGGTTCCGATGCCCTTTGTGAACGCGGTTGCCAAAATAGTGTCGTGCTAATTTCTTTCATGTTCGAACAGGTCCTCTCTATACCTATTCCTACCCTGATGCTAGTTAGTGTCTTAATTAAAACAGAATGTGTGTATATAAATCAAGTAAAATAAAGTTTCTAGTTCACAAAACTGCTCAAGTGATACTGAAGATTTGCACATAAGGAGAGTGATGGATCAATCTCTACAACAGTAAAGGGAACTCCCCCGTCTGTAGCAGATTCATCTTCAAGTCAGATAGCGACGAAGTTCCAGCGGTGTTGCCGAGTTTAAATTAGCCACGACTCGATCAGATCCCATCTTGACACGACATCTTAGCCCTAACATTTGTCACTCAAGTAAAAAAGCCATCCAAGTGTTTCAGTCAATGTACAGGATTTGTCATTTTACTCGTACAATGTATTGTTGAATATAGATTGTATCACTTATTACAATGTTGGAACTCTTAAGATTAATAATGTTTGTCTTAGTATAACTAATTCTCATATTCAAGTTGGTTGGATAAATAGAAAGTTGTTTTTTTGCCAAAATTTACCATTGTCAATAGCTTTAATGATTTCTGGTTGTAAATTGTCAATAAGAAACACAGCAATTGGTTTTAAAATAAAAACCTTTTTTTGAAAGTTGATTTTTATTATGTATATAATAGTAAATGTTTCTTTAAAATAAGTTCAAAAATATATTTTAAAATAGGTTTTTCAGTGTATAATACAGACATTTTACAGCTCCCTTATACAAAAGTTATCTAAGGTAAACAGTACTATAATAAACATATTCTCATATTTAAAACCATATATATTCCTCTAAGAAATGGGAAAAGTCACTTATGAGGTATGGGTCTCAGATATTTATATCCTTCACCCCACACTTAGCCATCCGGTATAGATTTAATCAGTTTTTATGATACGTGTACAGCACACACCATCATTATTACATCTCTGCCATAAAATGAGGGTGTATACCTTTTAAGATACCAGTCTAATTTATTGTACAATAAAGTAATACACCATTTAGAGCCTTTGCGAGAAAAAATAACATGGTATATTATGACGTATATTTTAATCTGGATACGAGCACGTATTATTTTTTAGTGTACGTATTATTTTGCATAATTCAGTTGAAAACTAAGATATCCCAATCAAATTATATATCATTTTAATTTTGTTTAAATTAAACCTTTCAATGATTTTAGCAAAAAACTACTTTTATTGAGCAGGCTGGAGTCTGATCATCGGGATGAAGAAAAGACCGAGGAATACCATAGAATGGGATAGGAAATTTTAATTCAAGGCCTCAACCGTTGTTACCTGAAAATAAGGAAAGTTTAAACTTTCAAAAAGAGGTCACATAAAAGAGGAAATTATTTAATTTAATTAACACTTGACGTTACATGTCTACTCTCAAACATTAAGTTAAACAAGGGTCATTTGACCGTCACTTACTTAATTATTTTTAACTGCTATGATTTGCTTTTCACCCTTTCGTTAAGGTTGAAATTGATACTTGAATGTGTTAATTACTTATACTTTTTAATTGGCTTTTATCCGTTTTACCCTTGGACCAGGTAGTTAAAGCAAAAACTAGACTATGAATAACTAGATGTCTCTAGCATTCCATAAGGAAAAGTAAAGATGTCTTATTTTACCAGGCGAAGTTAGGGCTTAGAAGGGCCTCTATAACATTAAATCTAGGAATCAACGGTTAAAGGTGACTTCTGAATTACCACCAATGGCCCGGCAGGTGGACTGTTCATCTTAACATACAGATGAAGGTTTAACAGTGTTGCCAAGTTTAAATTAGGCGCAACTCGATCAACTCACCCCGTACAACCTGTAATTGTTATTGGCCTCCTTCAGTAGGTATATTATCTATTCAAGTCCTTAGTTTAGTTTAGGGTTGATTTCCAGCTTCTAATTCTGAACTCTTTAAAATCATTATAGTTCCTATTACTTTTAGGAAACTCCGCCTTTATTCATTTTGGGTATGTTGTACTATTATTTTGTACTTAAATTCCATGGCAGAATCTTTGTATAAACAATGATTTTTATTTTTTATTAAAATACAATGATTTTAAGCATTATTTTCAATTCCTCGACATTTTAATAACATTCATAACAGGTGCGATTAAGTGAAACAATTATTACAAAATTGTTTTTAAATTAAAATCAAATATTTGTAGATGAAAGACACTTACACATATACAATTACAAATACAAGGTTAGTAGATATTGTGACTTGAGATAACTGTTACTCGTCTTCTGGACATATCAGTTCCCCGGGGCAGACGGTGAGAATCATTTCTCTTCCTCTCAGATAACATTCCACCCACGTACTTACTCCATTCTCACTTAATCGAGTGCTTGGCCCGCTCCATATTTCTCTTACATTACTTTTATTTGGCTGTCCTACAAAAGTATTACGTAGATTGGAGATGAATAAGACATTTATAATATACTCTTCCTTAGTAAGATTTATGCGATTCACTCACCTGTTGGTATTTAATGCTTGGTATCGTGGCTTATCAAATTTAAATGCAGGGGTCATCATGTGTTAATTAAATATATCAATATATGAAATAGTTTAGTTAGCCGGGACTTGCACACAGTCTCTCAGTTGCCGGACGAGAGTACACTAATTGGGTGGAACCAATACACTATAGATAATTAGGTTTTTAGGATGGGTAATTAATAAAAGAAATTTAGCATATTATCCTAAACACTAGAAAATAAATTTTTTGTTTGAACCACCTAGAAATAGAATTATTTTGTTACCATTAATATTTTTACTGTGCTGCGCTCCAATAACTATTGTGCTATTCGCTGTTGGTGTAAATGGCATGCACAATTAATTTAAAATTTCATTACATTATTTCAATCGTAGTAACCCCAGTATGACGGCAAGAAACTTGACACGTTATTTTTTTTTATCATAATTAAATTAGCATAAATTGCAATAATATAGTCCGCCGGGACTTGAAACACAGTCTCTCAATGGCCGGACGAGAGTACAGTAATTGGGTGGGACCAATACACTATGGATATGTAGTTTTGTAGGATGGGTAATTAATGGGGCAAAACTTTAGTGTTATTATTCTACACACAAGCATATAAAGTTTAAATATTACTAAATGTTAATAAAAACACAACTTTTTCCAAATTGTTTATTTTTTGGAAAATAAACAATTTGGAAAAAGTTGTGTTTTTATTAACATTTAGTAAAAAAATAAACAATTTGGAAAAAGTTGTGTTTTTATTAACATTTAGTAATATTTAAAGAATTTTCCAATTGCTCCAAGAGTCTACAATATAAAGTTTAGTTGTATCACCTAGAATTAAATATTTTGTAAACGTACCAATTAATTTTTTATATTTTGCTCTACAGTAGGTATTTTGCTATACGTTGTCAGTGTATATGGTGTACACTAGTAATTTAAAATGTCAATATATTGTCTATACAAAAACTTTAACTGATTAAAATCTGTAAAATGACCAATAACTGCATTCCTTGTATAACGTCTTGGTTTATTATGATGGAAAAGATTATTAGAAATATGAAATGTGAAGGAAACAGGTTTTTTCCGGACATTTGCCATCGCTCAGTGAAACAAGAAGTTCATCTAGCATGAACCAATAATAACAAAAAAGGGCCCATTCCTGTCCCCCTTCCTTTTTATTTCCGCCATCTTGTTTTTGTCTGCCGTGACGATTGCCATTGGCTAGTGCCATCTGGTCAGTCGTAGGTTGTTGGTAGACGAATGCAGACGTATTGAGACCTGTATTCTGTAGTTCAGTTTTAATGATTAGTGTTGTGTATAGTTTTGTACTAAGTGCATGTTTTTAAAGTTAGTGAAGTTGACAAACAACATGGTGGTTGAGATTCCTGACTTAGGCGTGCCATAACGCTTTGGTATGATTTGTTTATTTTAACCTAGTTTGTAATTATGTATTAGGTTAGTTATTACCTGAAGAAGAGATCAGATTACAGATCTCGAAACGTAGTGTTACTGATTTCTTGCTTCACTGAACGATGGGAAATGTCCGGAAAAATCCTGTTTCCTTCATAATTTTCCATCGTCAAAAATAACCTTCAAACAAAGAAAATATGAAATGTTATGGGTAAGAAAAAAAATTGCATTAGGTATTGATGTTTTACATATTCTATACTCACAGTAGAAACGTATATTTAACAATTATATGCTTCTTAGTGAAAAATACCTGCGAATTGTATGAATAGTAAACGTGTCTAACTGATAACCGATGAGTTCTTCCGCCGAACTAACACTGCTCATTTCCTCTTGAATAGACTCTTTGTTAGTTTACGACGGGCAATAAATACAATAAAAATAAAAGCAATTTCGAGGAAAAAACTTTTAGTTTAGAATATGTTACAATTAAGTATACATTCTAACACAATTACATCCAACACTTTTTGTAATTTGCCGTATACGGCATAGTTTAGTTGTCTAATATGATTGTTATCAGAATAAGGTTGTTCACGTGACTTTAAACAGCATGAATCACTGTATTTGTAAACAGTGCAAATTTATGAAAGGTATCATATAAACTGTAACGCTCTCGCCCTTCCCCTTCCAGCCTGTTACCCTCCCCTCTTTGTCTATCACTGCAATCTGTAATGATATAATCTCAGTAAAAACGTATATGTAAGTCAAATCTTCAACAAGTATAGCACCCCAACTTTTACAACCAAACATAACTAGTTTCACATGTTTATATCTTTCACTGGTGATAAGTATACTATATACACACACACATATATAAATATATATATTTATTTATACTGTATGCAGAAAATATATGCTCAGAGGCTTCTTTAAACAATAGAAGAAAAAGACTTCACAAAAATCCTTTAATATTTCGACTATATTGTCGTTTTCAAAAAGGTCAATATAGGTTATATATATATATATATATAAAACCTATATTGACCTATATATATATATATATATATATATATATATATATACAAGTTTTCATTGAGAACTTAATTCATCTTTGATACCATATTATTTGTTCTACTACATTCATAAAATAGCGCCTATTAAATTAAAAATTTAATTTTTCAGTATTGGTAGCGGTTTTTTTTACTTAGCTTCTAACTATTTTTATAACCATATATTACTTATATATGAATAAACCGTTAACTTCTATTGTTGACATTTTATTGCCATTCGGTGTAAAATTCTGACATTATGTTTTAAGACATTTTTGAAGGTAGATTATTACTTACCTAATCGCTTACATCCAAAATACAGTTAAAAGTTATGATTACGTATAAGTAAATAATAATAAATAATGTTTACAAAGAACAGTTGATTACATTTGACTGGCTCCATTAATTAATATTCCACAACTTTACAGACCAGGATGGGATTTTTCGCTACTTTAAAGACCAGTGGGGTGTAGCTCTGAAGGATTTTTTAAATAAGAATAAGTCTATATTCTGCTTAGGAACCATAAGAATGTCAATGTAAAATTTTCATACAACCGGTTGAATAGTTTACGCGTGGAAACAAAACAAACAAAGGCACTTTAGCATTTATAATATTTTTAGGATCAGGTTCATTTAGTCGGTGAAATGTAAGAAATCTGTTGCATATCTAATATGTAGTAAAAGAAACTAAATTTTAGGTCAAAAGAATATTGAAGCCACGCCTGTATCATTCCAATTAATTTCCAACTCTGTACACGTTTATCATAAAATACTATATACTAAGTTCCATATCTATGTACTTAGGTTCTTCAATGTACAATAATTAAGAGGATAGTTCTATTCTATGTCTGAAAACGTTCTCTTAGCAAATTGACTGTAAGGACCTCAAAAGCCACAGATGATATATTTGGTATGAGAAGAAAGTCCAATAGCTATTTGTCCAGTTTCCAAGAGAAGCAGTCAGGAAGACAATCAGTCCACACCTTATTATTCCTGCCACGTGTTGCAGTGCATATATTTCATTCTGCCAGACTCATTTCTCTAACTCTAGATCCACTAATATATCACTGCACCTCTCACCTTATTCCATGTTTCGTTTTATCTCGTTTTTAAATTAACATTTTATCCATTATACTGTACCAAGGATAATAGGCATCTTAGGGTAAAGTTCATCTTGTAAAATATAATAAAAATAAAGTATATATGTATTGTTGAAAAAGCTCCAATATGGTAATTTAGTGGATATATGACTATACATTTATAATATGCAATATATCTAGTAGTGTAGGTTTTAGTTTTTAATATTTGGTAGAAGACTCTTTGATAGCAGTGGAAATAGTTTATTACATTCCAATGCCACATAAATAAACTTATCTAATAACCATTAGACGTATCGTTCCATTTAACGGCCGTCTCTCATTGGTGGGCCTATAATGTGGTCTGCCTGTTAGTCCACCGTCCAGAAGCGCCACAGGACGGTAACGTCGGAGATAACATGTTCCGGTTGCGGTCGTTCACCCCCTTTATTCTCGGTTGTAGTAGGATTGTCGCCTCAGGTTCCTATGCCCTTTTGCGTGGTTGCCGGAATAGTGCCGTGCTGAACTCTCCTCGCGTGCGATCAAAAGATAGTTCTCTCTAAACCTGTTCCTATCCCGATGCCAGTGTTTATTTTTAGTGAAAAAAATATAGTTATCGGTTTCGTGGATCCCACTGCAGTCCTGAAAGCCCTGGACGAGCTGGAAACCCCCCTTGGATGAAAGAAGGCAGGACCTATAGCAACATCGGTGAGTTGGCATCTATCCATGTTTTGCAGGCGTGCCTCGCCCTCGCTCTACATCCAACACAGCGCCATTCCTCGACTGATGACTTTTTTTGGTTCATCCTCTCAGCCTTTCCGCAGGTGCTTACTCAAGATCATGTGTAGTGCTAATACGTAGGTGAGTGAGACTGGATCATGGTTTGAATTGTTGAGAAAAATTTTCCTGTTGGGTTGCTTGAATGTTATTCAATTATCTGGCTATAGTTGTTATAAATTCTGTTTATGTTATTTTTATTATTGTTAACTGTAGATTTGTTGCTTTATTTATTGTTGAAAAACATTATAGTTTTATTCTTGTTAAATATTGTTATGGGTTATTTCTATCTGTTCATAGTTTAATTACCTTGTTATCTACCGTCTATAGTTATTCTCTTTGCTATTTCTGTGTATAGTCATTCTCCCTATTACGTACTGTTACATAGCTTCCTTTGTTACGCTGTTACAAATAGTGTATTTCATGTTACTTTGTTCAGTATTTAAATTATGTTCAGGTTTTTTTTTTGTTATTTATTTTTATTTTCTGCGTGAGGAAGACGTTTGAAATTATTATAAATTTGATCGTGTGTGCTTAGTGTGAGAATTATTATTCTATTTGTGTTGCAACTGACTTGCTTTACTATGGTGTGTTTCACTTGGTAATATTATTATTTATATTTATAGTTTAGTAAGTGTATTATTGCAGTCTTTCTGGTCAGTTGTTTCTATGTCTTATATTGTAAGCTATGCCATCTTACTGTGTGAAATATTGTGTCAAATATGTTGTAAGAATTGTAATGGTTTACCGTTGGAAATGAATAAATAAATAGTAAATCCACTTCCGTGCCAAGTTGAAGTAAAGCTCTATTATGAGCTCGTAAAGAGTTGAGTTAGTCGACACTTTTTCCTTGAATACGGTATTATGTTTAGTTTTAACTATACAATGACATATGTGTGTGTATATATATATATATATATATATTATATATATATATATACACATACATACATACACACACATATATATATATATTATATATATATATATATATGTTTGGAACCTCAGCACTTGCTGGTCCAGGAGCGTAAATCGTGCGTACCTTGTTGGTCATCGCGCCTCATGCTGGTCCGGGCCTTGAACGTGTTGGTCCGGACCCGCAAGTTACGAGGCTCTTTATAGAGCGTGTAACATCCTGGACCAAGAAGTGCTGCTTGCCTGTAAAAGTTCATTTGATTGTACAGTAGCTCGCCTAGCGTGAGTATAACGAACTAAATACTCGAATGAGGGGAAATCCCCCACCATTCTCGGACCAAGATTTGCCGGGTTTCTGTACAGGGCATACTGTCGAACATTGAATAAAGTGCTTTTTCAAATCAAATCAAATCAGTCTTTATTGCCTTTTAACAGCATACAATATTGTATAGAAGCAGTCTGTATTAGCCAATGTATTAGCCTATCTACTCATTCACACACAATTATACATACAAAAAGTTCCTCATCCAGACAAACATGCAATAGCTAATCGGATCCTGTTAAAACGTGTTTCCATTTTAGTTGTCTATTTACGGGCGGCTTTCCATGAACTCACATACCGTGTCAAAAGCACCTGACACCATTAGGCATTGAAGACGAGATTTAAATTTTTTGGTACTGCCAATGTTTTGAGATCCTCAGAGAGCCTATTAATCAACCTAACACCAGCCTACGATGGCAAATTATGAGACGCCACCGTTCGATGTGGTTGACTGCGATAGTTGTCCCTGCCTCTTGTCTCATACTGGTGAATGTTCCTTCCCTGAGCCAATGTGCTCTTTGATTTTCAGAACACAGCCACCTCGAAGATGTAGAGGCAGGGCAAGGTCAGTAAACCAAGCTCCCTGAAGGCATCCCTGCACGACTCTCTTCTCTTTAATTGTGAAATGATTCGTACACAGTTCGTTGTTTGCACAGCTACCTCAGAGTCTTACTCCATATGCAAGGTGCGGATAAACAAGGGCAAAATAAGCCATTCTCAGGATGTCGTGAGAACAGTGTTTTGCCAGATTCCGCAAAGCATACAAACCTGAAGTTACTCTGGAACAAACACTTTCAACATGATTGTCCCAGGTCAGACCTCGATCTAGGTACATCCCTAGGAATTTGATGGAGTCAGATTCCTCTAAGAGTTTGTCGTCTACCAGGACAGCAGGTCGTGCACTACCTTCACGCTGTCTCAGACAAAAATCAATTGTGTTTGATTTTGAACTGTTTGTTTTCAAATTGATTTCCGAAAAATTGGATGCATGAATTCACTGTGACAAATAAATTAATTTCAAGCTTTTGCAAAGAATTTTCAGTAACGCAAAGAGTCGTATTGTCAGCATATTAAATCACCTTTCCATTCTGGTCCGATGAGTTTAAATTGTTAACGTAAATAGTAAAAAGCACTGGCCCATGGATCGATCCATGAGGGACGCCATTTGCCATTTTCAATTTTCCTGACATGGCATTTGAGATCTGCACGCACTGGTCTCTATCCTTATGTAGGACGAGATCCACCCGTGTGGTAGACCCCGTATTCTTCATGTCGCTAACTGACGCATCAGTGTCAAAAGCCTTAGAAAGATCGAGAAATATGCTGAGCACCTTATCCCGTCTCTCAAAACCATCGACATCAATATCCACAAGACTTGAAACCGCATCAATTGTTGATTTGTTTTTATGGAAGCCGAATTTTTCAGGACACAGTATGTCAAATCTTTCCAGAAAACTTTGTAGTTCATGCAAAAATGCATTTTCAAAGATTTTGCTGAAAATTGGCAAGATTGCGATTGGGCGGTAATTTTTGGTTTGATGACGATCTTCTTTCTTAAAAGTCGGGGCAATTTTTGCTGTTTTCAAATCATCCAGGTAAAACTCCAGATAGAAATGAGGAGTTTACCACTTTTTTAGTGGAGTCAAGATACGCTTCGAGCATTTTTTGACTAGCCACATGGACATACCACTGTTGTTACAAGATTTCTTTTAATTTATTTTTTGCACAATACCAGCCATCAGCCTTATCGACAGGGGTCAAGATCATAGACGATACCGGTTCTCTACCAAGGTTGCGGGAGAGGGTTTCAGTGAAGCACTCATCACACGAACCAACTGAGGCAAAAATACTAGTTAAATTTGTCAGCAATTTTTTGAGGATCATCTATAAGTTGGTTTTCAACGAGCAGTAAAACATTGTTGTGATTTTTGTATTGGATGTTCTCGTTTTACGGATTAATTTTCCATGCTGTTTCCATGAAAAGTTCTCGGTATTCTTTAATCGTTTGTTTAATTCATAGGCTTTAGCAGCTTTTATAACTTTCTTATATATTCTTCTATAGTTTTTGAAAAATCTTTGAAAATTTTAGTTGTTTGTATTAATAAAAATTGAGTGATAAAATTTGAGTTTTTCACGAGATGTGAGAATACCTTGTGTAACCCAAGTATTCTTATGTCGCTTACTGCGTACTTCAAAATTTTCAGTAAGGACATGAAATATTTAAATAATAGAGAAAACGTTCATTAAAAGCAGTGTAAACTTTATTTGGACACTGAATGTTATTTAAAAATTTTCCAACTTTCTCGCTTAAGGTGATAAATTAACTCGTTTAATATTTTGAGGGTTTAGAGCTCTTTGGACCGTATTCTCTGCAAGCCTAGTCACCGGATCCAGTCCATTAATCAATCTCCTGAGCGAAGTGATCAGAGATGGCAGGATTGAACACGACAACGTCAACTTTCGGGATGTTGGTGATAACGTTGTCGATGGTTGTACTCGTCGTGGCACATACTCGTGTAGGAGAGTTCACTGACCAATTTAGACCAAAAGCTTGAAGAATATCACGCAGTCGTCGATTGTGGGGGTCGGGGTGGTCCAGTGCGTTTATATTTAAATCGCCAATTAAGAGAAATAGTTGATTGTTTGGAAACAAAAATTGGTTAGTAGGCTCTCTGGTTTTTCCAAAAAAGGATGAAATAAAACTTCGGTTGTTGTTTGGACGGTATATTTCAACAGTAATAACTTTTTCGCATGAATTTAAATTTATATTATTACCAGCAGCCTCAAAATCAAATTCTAGAGTATGAATTACTTAATTTTTTTTCAAATTTCAAGGGGATTTTTACAAAGATTGCCACACCACCACCTCCCTTAAAATTGGAACGAAGGAAAATATGTGCCAATTCATAATTTTGCATTTTTTTAAATGCTGATCGGTTGTAAAACAGTGTTCCGATATTACAATAATATCAGGTTTTCGCTCATCGCACATGAGGTCCAACTCTTCTAACTTATTGGTAGCGGATATTGAGCATTTAGGTGAATAATTTTGAATTTCGAAATTTTATGAAAATTTTGAATGGTTTCTGAAAACGTGTTCTGAATAAATAACGGGATCTCATACCCCTCTCTCGTTTTACATTCGTCATAGGCTCTTCGTTTTTTATGACAGGAAAGCGTAATATTGTTTTCGTCAGGGTTTTACAGGCGAAGTAGCTTTGATGAAGTGTCATGCTGCATGAGACGGTTCTGGGCAGGACTGGCGAGCGACTCACAGGTATCAGCAGCAGCAGGTGAGGCAGCGGGCACTAGGCAGTGTTAGAGACAACTCAGGTGCAGCAGGCGGTCCGACAGCAGAAACCAAGCCCTCCACTATCATTTCGACCAGCAGCTCTTTACCCGGCAATTGCAGATGCATGTCATCCGTGTGAACCGTTTCTTCCGATATCATTGATATCGAGGAGCTTGGGTTTTTAGTGCCTCACGCATAGCTCCTCTATGTAGTAGTTGGCGAGAATGGTCCGTTGGTTCACAGGATGGCTAACGAGCAGATCGTGAAGATAAGGGATCATTGCCAAGATGACATCGGCCGAACTCAGTCGAACGGTGGCTCTTTCTTCCAGGCGATTATAGATTTTGTGTGACTCACCGGCAGCGATGTCGTTGGTTCTGGCGAGCAGGATGAAGCAGCTAGAGGGAGGCGAGGGGCTGCTGGACGTTACATTCAGGAGTTTGGCCCCAGGCTTACATATGCCAGTCACTTTGGCAGCCGATGAGACGCGGCGCTGCACAATGCGGGCCAGGAAACGGGTATTACTGTCACCCTCAATCACAACATTCCTGAAGGAAAGCAACTCTCTTTTAATTTTGCCTTTCAATTTTGGCCTTCTATCAGGAGAAGACTTTGGAGGAGGGTGTTGGCCGGATGGTTTACTATTGTTTGCAGGTTATTGTACGGGGATATTTTTGTTGAGCTGCATTAGTGGTTGCGATGGTTTTGAGAATGGGTGGTTTTTCGTTTGTATTTTCGAGACGTTCAAATCTATTGCTGGTCGTAATAGGAATATATTTTTTATTTTAACAGACAATCCGATCACCCCGTCGCCTGAGAGTAGCCACAGGAAACACCCCTGGACCTCCCTCTCGGCCCGTAGACATTCAATCTCTGCCTCGAGTACCTGAATAGTTGTCCTCTCAGATTGGTGACGAGGTCGCGAGTCTCGGAGCACTGTGAGACCTGACAGCAGGTGGTCACCGGGTGGCTCGCACTGCACAGCGCAGTCTCTTACAGAAGCTCCCGCTGATACTCCGGACAGCGAAGATCTCGCAACAAAAATGTCATTTGTATACCGAAGAAGCCTTGTATCCGATTCAATGGAATGATCGACAACCCTCATCAGATCGACATTGAGCTGCCTTATCTGCTCCTTTAATCTGCAGTTTTTTTTGACGCAAGTTCGTCAGCATCAGAGGCTCCCGACGAGGCGACAAGCGTAGGCACTTCGAGTGAGCAGGTCAGGTTTTGTTGCAGCGACAGGGGTCGGTTTCTCTCCGTAGCCGCGTGGAACGCAGTAATCTCGCCCGCCCGGTGAACTGATCGATGTGGAGGATCTGGATGGAGTGGCGCTCAGCGCAGGGTCCGGGGCCAGGCGTGGAGCAGGCAGGCGGAGTAGGTGAAGCAGCGTCGGTCGCAGACCGAGTCCTGGACAGCGGTGACAAAAGCGAACGCATGGTGACTGGGTGTTCGCCGCTGTGTTTTTTATTGCAAACAGTCAGTGCCGATGTTATATTTGGATCAGTTTTAATCGATACGCAAATTTTTTCCGAGACATCGCCAGAATACAGGGTTTCCCGGTTTTTGTTTTTTCTATTGTAAATTGCATATTATTGTCAATAATAAATTAATGAATAAATAAATAAATAGATAAAATGAAAAAGTCACGATTATTAAAAGAATCTAAGTAATAAATTTATAAGAAATAAAACTGATTAGATTAACAATAAAAACAGTTTCTCTACAGCAAAAAGGTGCTTCTGTCGTGAGAATCGAACCAACGTGTACTGAGATGCTGTGCCGTGACCCCTACTGTTGCTGCCACGCAGGTAGACAAGATGTGGTAGTTACTTCTTGTTCATACGGCTCGTCGCTCTGTGGTTGTGTCAAAATGGAGTTGCACAGTTTTATTGCAAGTTTAACCTTGCTATTTTTTGCGACTAGGTTTAGGGCTAAAACTTACAGATAAATAAACTATCCAACTCACTGTAAGGCGTTATTTTTATCGGTAACTTAAAAGTGTTCTTCAGTGACTAATTCTAACAAAACTGTGACGTAAAACCTTGCAAAATTTCGTCTATGCCAGTGCCGCGCTCGTGTGTACTTTCTTGACAGTATACTTTGATTATCAGTAGGATATTAATACGTACAGATTCGAAGACCCTAATGTTTCGTTTTATAGAGCCTAAAAGTTAGTTTTGCTTTCAAAAATTATTTTTCAAAGTTTGTCATTTCACTTTTCATTCTTCATGTATATAAAACGAGTTCAGGTACATTAAATCAGGTATGCTGATCGTCTGATTTTAATTTCTAACATTCACTCTATTCGCAACAATTTTAGTGCGGAATTACTAAATATATACCTGAAAACTTATTTTATTTCAGTTTCCTTATTCTATACACCTATTGTTATATTCATACATGTATTTCTTATATATGTTACAACCTTTTATCATATGTACATGTTAAAAATTTTATTTCTGATGATAAATAGGCAGTTTATTAACCATATGAAATACCTATGATAATTACCGGTTTCTCAGATCAATCTAGACCATAAATTAGATGAGCTACCGTTTGTAAAGACAACCTTTCGACACTGCGTTGAAAACCCAATTTCAAATGGTCCTGACGTTTTAACAAAAAAATTAGTTCCTCAAAAATTTAGGTAATTACTGTAATAAAATCAATTACTCGAAAAATTAAAATATGTGGGAAAATATTTCAAAAGCCATGGATAAAGAAAGGATTCCAATTAATTGATCATTTCAATCAAGTGTCAACGAAAGGTTAAAACTCTACGATGTAAAAGATGAAACAGATTTATTCTAGAAATATTACGCGAACGTCGAGGACCGCCTAGCCCAGTTTTTCCTGTAACCTGGGTCGTCACGAAAGATACTGAGTACCTGGTGGACGCTTACTTCCGAATAGAATCTATAACGGGCCCCGAACTCCAGCACGTGTTCACGGATATGAAGGGCGGCTCGGCTCCCAGCAGTGATAACATTCTAGCTTAATTCCTTCAAATTTATTTGGCCTATTTAATTTTTTCCCTTGCTTCATATAATAAATCAGAATGAGGGCATTTTCCCAATCACTTTCAAACTTGGAAAAGTAATCCCGTTTTATAAAGGGTAAAGTAATGATCATGATTTTGGGCGGACTTTCTAAGTACGTTCATTATTAACAGTAAATATTCATTAAATTTATCTAGATTAATGAATGTGATTCAATGATAACATATAAAATACATCTTCTTACTGGCTGTTCTTGTATATTTTTATTCTTTACGCCTCTGAAACTACTAAGTTGTAACGTATTGACTGTTTCCGTTTCTTTCAGTGGCAATCCAAAATTTACCCAAAGAATTATATTGCTTGTTTTTTTTACGGTTTTAACTATTGAATTATGGTATAAGAGCACAAAAATATTTTTAAATTTTTGCTATGACCATTTTTAAAACGGCGGTTACCCATCCAAGCAGCTACCACGCTCGGCGTTGCTTGATCCCGAACCGTTACACTGTGCCATTGGCAAGAGGAAACGTTCGCTGCCACAACTATAAAAAAAACTATGGTTCCTATGGGCTAATAAAACAAATCATAGGATTTAGTTACAAATACTGCTTTATCTAAATAGTGGTTTGCAAGAAGACCTATAATATTTCGTGAAAAAATATCCGTATTGCTTTATAGTACCTTGAGAATGAAATTATGTTCAGATCAAATATTTCCTCCATATCTGAACTTCCTAGTTTAAATGAGGATAAATCACTATAATGGCCATAGTAGGATATTATTAGTATTTAGGAAAACATGATAATTTAGAAAACAAATTTTCCTAAACCAAGCTATTTTCAGACATAATATATTTGTATGTTAAACTTTTTTTATTTTAACCCCTAAATATATTTTAATGACAGGTGGATTTATTACCAAACAATACAAACTTGGAGATGAACTAATTCGGTATAATTTAGCGTTATGCTCCTTATAAGTATAATGTGTATTTTTGTGCATTCAATAAATTAAGGAAAATCAAGTTATATGAAATTAAAGTTTAGTTTATCCGATTTCTATACAAATATTTCAATATATTTTAATTTTAGATTGTTTTGTTCAAACGCATTTATATAGTTAAAGGACGAAACAAACACGATAATAGCACTCAAGAATCAAGTACTTAAGAAAACCAATATCCGTAAAAGATTTAAGGGTATCGTAGGGGTAACACGTTCACGGTCAAAATTTGTTCAAAGGAGTTTTGTAATTACTTTCTTAGAAAGGGGGCTGTAGGGTGACTTGAGCAAATTAGCAGTTCTACATCAATGAACCGCAGTTTTACAGAAGTTGATAATAATGAAGCAATGGGGATTTCCAAAATGTTCATTCCAATGTATGTCCGCTATATTTTTCACTAGACCAGCGGATGTGTTTTTGTTATGGGTGAGAGGCATTACGGTGCAGTAACCATATTAAATAAAACCCAAAGTCGCAGTTATTTCCTATGAACGATTCCCTTACGGGGAGATTTTGTGTTCATGGAAGGTTTGTGAAATGGCCATATACTCATTTGATCTTTACATTCATGCAAACAATGTTTTGTATAAATAATTTACGGAGTGTTGAATGAGTAGACTGTAGAAAACAAACAACACATGGGCGTTACAATAAATATATCTATTTAAGATATAAAACATCATCACTACATGCACAGCACATAGAACGCCATTACGTTTTATATATAATACTTACTTATGTTAACGAAAGTGTTGTATTGCATTTCTCAGTAAACATAATTTGTTTTAGATAAAATATATGTTAAGCGAAACGTACAACTTTCCTATGTGACTATATGACCATTCGTATCCAAAGGAGTATCCAGGAGGCTTTTGGGTTAACCCCCCTCCCCTTATTGATACAAACATTCAAACTAGGATTATAATTTACGTTAAACAGAATTTATACTCGTTGTCAAGCAATGAATCAAACTCGTAGTTCAGTTTTTGCTTTTTATTTGTTTCGATATTTTAACTATAACAGCTGACATATAGTAAAACACAGGACTTGTGCTTTATAATTTTTCTCGGAATGATAAGTCCGTCTGCTACCTCTAGGGGTTGACAAATATAATAAGACACTGTCGCTTATCAAAAGGTGTTTTTACAGTTGACCAACATTGAAAAATCAAATAATGAACTTCAACCCTTTGGTAGTGACTTAAAACACACAAAAAGTTACGTAATAACCCATGTTATTTATTTTATACCATCTTTTAATCAAATATTTACAAAAACCATTATTCCACAAACAACGTAAAGAAATATCATGTTAATCATAATATTATTGTTATCATAATATCTGACTTAAAGTTCGTATATTTTTTATTTACTTAAGTTTTTTATTTAAATAAAAGAACATATTTTATTTACATCAAATTCCACAAACAATATATAAATAATAGAATAATATTAACAAAATATTATCATAAAGTAAAATGTGAAACTCTTAATGATATCAAAATGAACTCGAGAAACTTTATGCAAACAGTAAAAAGTCTTTCCGATCAGATAACTTTTGAGTTTTGAGGCATAAATAATGTAGGACTTAAGTAAACAATTAAATGTTTATAAATTTTGTAAGTTCAATTTTTTAATTTTTATATAATTCTAGTTTCTATTTATGAAGCTTTGTTCTGGACTTTCAAACATGTGTTAGTTGTGGAAAGCAATATAACTGCAATAATAAATTAATTATTAACAGAGAGTTGAGATGCTATATCACGAAAAAATATTCAAGTATTTAATTTTTAGAAAACATATATCAGCCTATAGACTGAAATATACTACCGTAAGTCCCCCTGAGAGTATCATGGTCGGTAACATCAAAACCGTAATTAAACAGAACAGAGAGAAATATTATGCTCATTTCGAACAAATAAAGAAAGGCAAAAATTGTCGAGGCATTATGAGGATTAGGATTTGGATGAACAAAATGTATTATTATTTTTAATAAAATAGTGTTTTTATGGTAATGGATTTGAGTAGGCCTAATGTATTCTAGTCCAGTAACGTACAGTAGATTTTACGTTATTCAGAAATGTGCTATGTTCTCAATATTAAAAAAAATCTTATGTTATCGAGATATCAAGGTTAAAATTCAATTTTTTTTAGGATTTGAAAGGCCTTGCTAATTTTAAAATCAGTTGAGGAAAACACCTTACATGTTTGAGGATAGTAAAAAAAAGTCGAGTTAAGGAATAGACAAATACATGTTGATTGACTAGAAGAAGACAAGAAGAAAGCTGGATTCAAACAATTCGATTTTGTAGAAATAAAATTAACTAAATATACTCGTATTATAATATAACAGTTAACAGATCTAGATTGAATCCTACAAGACTGACCAGTTTATCTATAAGTCTGGTCTAAAATCACAACACAGTAACTTTAAACTAATGTCACTTTTTGACATAAATAGATAAGATTATCGACAAATCTGTAAGAATTAAGTTACCTAGTTACCTAAAGCAATTACCTCAATTATGGTTTTAGAGAAGAAAAAGTATATCCGATGCTTTAATTGATGTTACTAACGCGTTATAGTGACATTCCTAGACCAAGATAAGGTTTTTGATTCCATTAATAGAAGAAATCTCATTAGAAAACTGGAAATTACTGGAGTTAAGAACAACTACGTGGAGTCTCTGCAGGAATTATTCCAGTACATTTATCTTTTTGCAATTTCTGTAAGTCAAATGTATGTATGTATTGTTTGGAAACAAATAAATGAAATGAAATGAAATGTTTACTGGAATAAAGGTAATTCGAATTATATGTAGCCGAGCAGTCCATAAAGTTAGTATTATAGTTTTACTGTAGAAATTTCTTTTAGATCGTGCGAGATAAATTTTTTGAGTTTACATTCTTACATCTCAGGTTTATATCACGAAGATTAGTAACAATTTTCCAAGTTGCACTCAAAAGGGTTCCCACCTGTCAAAATCTACTCTATGTTAGTAAAACTTCTTTAACTGTGAATATAACTATTAGTTCTATTGGGCCATTAAATTGTAAGATATAAAGTATCTTGAAGTTTTTTTGTCTATTAATTAAAACAATTATTAAACAAAATTAGCTTCTTACAAAGTGATAAGTGAGCTTTGTTTAAATAGTCTTTAATAGTTTCGAAGACATATTAACAATTTAACGATTTCTCTAACGATCTAACATCAATATATCGAGAACACTCTACTCCAATTTTTATTATGCAT
This sequence comes from Homalodisca vitripennis, assembly GCF_021130785.1. Taxonomy (NCBI): domain Eukaryota; kingdom Metazoa; phylum Arthropoda; class Insecta; order Hemiptera; family Cicadellidae; genus Homalodisca; species Homalodisca vitripennis. The sequence continues at coordinate 83,297 of NW_025779209.1, forward strand.
TGTTTTTCGTTAGTTTTCTTACTAAAAACTATCACCTTTACTTTTTCAGCTTATCAATGTTCTAAGAAACTGAAAAATAAAATGCTAATTTGCTACGAAACAGATTTACGAAAATGTTGTATATTCCGTGCTTGGGGAGGAAATACACTATCATCTCAGATCTATCTTATTGTCAGATCTCAGTTTGATGACTAATAGTTTGTCTAAAACTGTAAATACAAAGAGTATCTAATATGACATTAGAGTCTGTGGCATAATTAGAATATTGAAATTAAAATTGTCAACAAACTAAATAGATTTTTTGTCCATTTATATTGGTATACCAGCATTAACTTTTATGGTGGTTATTTCCCTATCGCTATAATATTTTTGTGTCACACTTTGTGTGTGGACCCTAAATTTAGACAATGGAGGTCAACCACTCACATACAAGGCGGCGGAAAACACATACAATTACTGATTATTTGTCTAAAAATGTGTGCAGTTGTATTTACAGTAAAATATATCCTTTATAATGCCTTCGTATTAATAGTATATCGGAGAAATTTTTAACCTATATTTAGTTAGAATGTAATTTAATTATACTTTACAACCTGTCCTGCTGTGATATTTGAAATTGCAGATTTGCCCTTAATTCAAAAATAGTTACCTTAGTGTGTCTTTCTCTCTATAAGGACTTCCTGATACTTGGGACTCTTTGCAAGTCACGTTAGTCCGGGCAGGTATTCCCCTCGGCGCTCGGAGTATCGATTTAAAATAGGACTCACAATGGTCAACCCAGGCGAGCCACACCGCCCGGTTCAGAAGGGCCGGTTTCGTCGTCGGCCTGTTGTAACTGACCATCAGCGCTTTGGCATTTTGGTTGATATAACCACAAACGCCCACTCTCATTTAAAATTCAAACCATTGATATAAAAAGTACATGCACAATCAGCCACGTTGTTAGTCTACATTTCCACGAAATGAGATCAACCCGGCGATGCCTCAGTTTGAAACTACTGCTGCCACGTTTAGCTTTATAGTTTGTTTATCGTATGATGGTTGTTTCCAGATCAGTATTTCAAGAACGCAAATTTAATAGAATAGACATATTCCAAACTGGAAAAAGCCTTCCTCTTTTCGTTAATATGTTCAATAGACTGTAATGCATCTCATATGGAGGCTAATTTTAACATATCTACTGTCTTATTGAAATAAAATAGCTGGCAAACTTAACGCGGCTACTTTCTTCAAAGGTCGCTTTCATCGCGTATCAATCCCTCTTTTAGAAAAAATATATTAAAGAGCCTTCAGTTTTGTCATTAATTTATATTTGAATCTAAATAAATTCATTGCTTTAAGAATTGCTAGTTGGCTTCCGGCCACGCATCTGAGTCAGATTTTGCCATGTGGCCTTGCAGATTTTGCCTTGCATACCAATTGTATTTCTTAAGAGACCCTTACTAGTCGTATCCTATCCGTCCACATAGGTGACCAATCAATACAAGGATCTTATGAAACAGAATAAGGGGGAAATTCGGTACAGAGAAGAACGATTGTATTAGTAAACGATGCAGCGGTCACAGAGGAAAAATTGATTTTGCGCTATTATTACTTCAAAGTTTTAGGTCCGGCAACGAATACGCTAACACTACAACTAGGTCGGGCTACCGTACTCTGCTGCATTGATATCACATTGAAACCTTATGAAAAATAAATTCCCCTTAAACTATAACCAAAAAACCCCTTTTCATATCAAAACCATGGTGTTTATATAATTTGCGGCGGTAGTCAGAATTTTAATGACGGTAAGTTTATGGCCGACCAAACTGATATAGCAAAGTGCACTGATGGTCATTCTCTTTACTGAACAGATGATAGCAAAGCCGCATCTTCCGATCATTTATGTATACAACTACTAGATAGATAACTGAGCAATTTAAAATTTTGTCTTGCCGACTGGGATCTTTGGATCTTACCAGACGACAATAAGACGGCAGCTGCAGTAATTACGTATGTTGTGATCGCCTCGTTTTTTTTGTACTTGCTCAGTCAGGTACGTAGTTATACTGAATGTATGCTTAATAATCATGTATATTTTTTACCCGGTGATAAAAGGTTTAAGAATCATGAACTGAGCATGAAGAATTAAAAATTATGAGCAAATCAAGAATTGATTTACTTCTTCTTGCTGTTTCACTCAAATGTCACATGTTTTAATGATAGACTTGTCACATCCGCTCGCAAATTGTAGAAAATTCATTGCTATTCGAGGGTAGGCATAGTTGGTTTTATTCTAATAATTTTTTAAAATATAGGAATTCACACATTGGTAAAATTATTTAAACTATTTGTAAATAGTGATTTATTCAAAGTTTAATATTTTAGTGTTAAAAACAATCGTTTTCACTGGTAAAATATTTATTTGAGATAACTAAATTTTTAGTTATATATTATCCAAATACTACTACAAATCTCGATTACATTAATATGTAAAAAATGGATCTTGATAAAACAGAATTATTTTCCTAACACGTAAATGCAATCTTTTTTTTTAAATCTAACGCATCCTTCCTAGTTTGGCAATTCACACAAACTGTGCAGGATGAAATAAAATCACTAATTCCTCTAAAATAAAGAACGGTGAAAGAATTGCCAGATAAGTTTTTTTTCAATAAACCGAAATCAATCGAACATAATGTGAACACCTACCAACCACTCAGTAGCTATTCTCTTGTTATAACTATAAAGATATTGACGGTATCTAATGACCTCACCCATATTAAACTCCCGGGACTATGAAAGGGCTCTGTTCACACAGAAGATAAACTTAAACAATTGCAGTCCTTCCAGGAACCAGGCTTCTGAAATGTCCTATGCCGGCCCGAACCGAGGGGCAACTATTTATGCTCAGCGCAATCTAGCCAAATTTTTCCCCCCAGAAGTTTTAAGAATGGTCTACTATGGCCTAATCCATCTTCATTTTGCGTATGGAATAAGACTTTGGGGAAGTTGTGCAAAAAAAACAAATGGAGCGCGTCTTTAGACTTCAGAAAAAAGCTGTCAGAATCATTGAAAATTTGAATTACAGAGAGTCGTGTAGGGAATATTTCAGAGAGTTGAGATTGCTGGCTTTGCCCTGTCTCTATATTTTTGAGGTGATCATGTACTGCTGATCAAGGTGCATCTTGATTCGTGGCAGGAACGGTCATCAATATTACACTAGAGGCAGGGATAACTTTCGAACTCATCAACGCAGATTGACATTAGCGCAACATCTACCGCAAGAAGTTGGTGTCAGATTAATCAACAGGCTCTCTGAAGAAATCAAAATTTCCAATAATCAAAATCGATTTAAAACGCGTCCTCAATCTCCTTTTGGTGTTCAAGGCTTTCTGCTCTGTTGATAAAATTCATGATAAGCCACTGGGATATTTGAGAGTGCTGGATCTGAGGTCAATGCGATTGTGTCTTGAATGATTGTGTGAATTGTGAATATGAGGTTGCGTTAATGTGTAGATAAAATCGTGTAAATTTACTTTAACAATTGGCTATTGCGATACTATGTAAAAATTGTTAAAATAATGCAATAAAGAGATTATTATTATTATTTTATTAACGCTTACAGGTGTGACAAAACGATTTTGTGAATTTTTGTGCTCTAATTGTCTCAGCGATTTCATCATAAACTCGTCAACAGAGTAAACTGCCTCCTGGCACAACCAAAATAGTTTTGAAACTGATCTTTAAATTTAGTTGTTTAATACCTTCAGGTAGACTGTTATTAGTCCGACACCAACTTGAGAAGGCAAATTTCTGAAAGCATTTCTTCTGTGTTGTTGGACTCGAAAGTTGTCAAGTTACCTCTACTGCCATGATTGTGAAACCCCCCCCCTTCCAACAAAGCGCACTTTGAGCTGGAGTAAAGGATCACATTGAGAATAGAAACAGGACAGAGTCAGTAACCCGACTTCCCTAAAAGCATCTCTGCATGACTCTCTGGCTCTCAAACCAAAAATCATTCTCACAGTTCTTTTTTGGAGAATGAAGACCCGTTCCAACTTGTGTTTTGCACAGCTACCCAGAGTTTAATTCCATACCCTAGATGAGGATAGATTATGCAAAAATATGCCGTTTTCAAGACTCCGATGGAGCAATACTGTGCCACGTTGCGAAGAGCAAATATTTCTGATGCACAATTTCTGCACAAGCGTGGTCGATGTGATTATCCCAAATCAAACCCCGATCTAGCTACATATAAAGGAATTTCGTAGTTTGAGTTTTTATTGTTTACATGTTGTATACTGTAAAGTTCCATTAAATCTAGAATACAGTAAAAGTTTTGTTGATAGTGCTAAATATTGACAGTGTCCTGCACTGGGCGCCAAAGAAAAAATTTAACTTTTCCTGTAAAACTGACGAGATGTATAATATTTATTGAGAAATTTGTTTCAGGAAAACTGGTAATTAATGATTTATTAAAATGTCCTTAATAAAAAAGCAGCAAAGTATGGTATTGTTTTTGATGGGGGAAGGATGGGATTGAATTTTAAAACCTTTGATAAATGTTTTATAAGAATTAAATACAGAGTAATATGAAATATTATTATATTGTTTACCGAGACTCGGCCGGCAAAGCAGATTCGGGACGACTCAGACGAATTTCCAGAGGTTCATATCGGTTTTGCTTCCGGAGTGAAAAACTCGTAGAATCATCTATTAAAGTCTATAGTTTTTATATTTAAATACATCCATGACCTTTTTTATTGATACAAAAAGCCAATGTAGTTCCTAAATCTGGCAATAATACTAAATATGATTGTATAAACCTCCCACATTTTTAATTTTACCGTTCTATAGATCTCCCCGAGATTACAAACGGAAAGACACACATTTCTGCTTTAAAGATTTTAGTGATAGATTTTATTTAATGTAACATTGTTTATGTACAATTCAAAAAATTTAGTTAAAACAAATTTAAAACCTTAGAAATTTATTAAATTAATGAATAGTGTTAGTGCTATTGGTTCAAAATTAGTGAAGCCTGTAACTCGAGGGGCTGGAAAACCTTATTTATGATTCTCTGTCTGTCTTTTCCGAACGACATTCCGATAACTAAATGTGGTATTGACTTGAAATTGTGCATGAAGCTTCATATCTATTTGAGGAACACCAAGTTTTATGATGGTCTGTGTCACTCTATAGAGTTTGGTTAGGGACTAGCCAGAGAGTGGTAATAACACTAATATCTTTGTTTCGTATTGCGCACAAAAACTTGTATACAAAATTGTATACTATAGATTAATAATACTCATTTTTTCTATTGAGTAATTATTTGTGCAGGATATTCATAAAAATAAATAATAACTAAAGAAGAAGTTATCAACATACACAAAGTAAATATTTGTTTCGTGAATGCTTAGCTGTTAGCAGTGATATTTTTAGGAAAGGGGTAAATTTATTTAATTAAACAATAAATTCAACATTTTCAAAAATAATATTTTGGCCTGACAAATTGCCCCCATGTGCATACTAGTATGTCTAAATTTAGTTTAAATCATCAACACACTACAATGATTTTTTTATGTATCAAAGGAATTGGAAAAAAAATTGGCATTTCTTTGTGAAACTCTTTATTTTGCTCGAAAGGTTTTAACAAATACCACACAGTTAGAAAACATTTTATAATACTCTTTTTAATAATATGCACTGTTAAGATATTATAATTGCGTTATTGTATTCAATTCAAGAGTATTGTCTTATTTAGGCTGTTCTCTCTGGAGCGGTTCCCTGATATTTAACTCCAGGCTATCCCTTTCTAGATAATAAAACGCGCCACTCAGAACACTCAACCATTGAAACCGTTGGCCTAACATAATATCAACTTACATGATGTTCCATTCCAATTGGCTAATTAGATAGCAATATAATCAAAAATCTGTCATAAAGCAATCATTTTCCAAACTCCTGCCTATCATGAAAATTTACATTGGACTAAAATCCTCGTTACAGTTAAAATATAGACATGCGTAGATATTAACTACTTCATCATTCAGCTAACGCACTTTTTCCTGTCTACAGTGTCATTTACATCGTTAAAAAATTCAATACTCATGCGATAATTTTATGTAACGCTGTTCTAATATATTGGTTGACTTTACCTACCACGTCATTCATGAGAGGACGCAATGAAAGCTGATTGAAAAGACGAAGGAAATTACTTTGCTTGCTCTCAATCCGAAGTAAAGGTTAGGTTGCATCTTGAAACCTAATGCATAGATGACCACTGCGGTGCTGGCTCGGTATATTCATCACTGCATGACAGATCAGGTTCTATTACTTCGGTGCTCAGTGCACAGTTTTCAGCTCTCTGCGATCAGAGCAAACAGTGCATTCAGTGCAGGTGCAGGACACCGAGGAAACTCGCTTCCAGTCTTCTGTCAAGAACGGGGCGAGTGGGCGAGAGAGAGCGAGCAGTCGAATGACAAAGAATGAACATCCGCTCCGCTGACCAATATAGTACTCTTACTACCACTACAACGCGACAATAGTACTCTTGTCCTGCGTGCCGTGACCGTGGTCAGCACCTCCTGCACTTGGTCAGGGATTCATTCATGAGTTTTTCTAAAAACACTTCAATAAACTAACGCTAGCGCCCCACTTTAACTCTGTGTTGGCAGCCGATCCTTAAGGTTGAATTTTTGATTATTCCTAATGACTGCAATTTTGGGTATTAAAAAAATTGTTTAGATTCATCTCATAACCAGAACTAAAAACTGTTAATGATAAAGATATGAATTTTTAAAGTAGGTGCAAGTAGTCTGGCTGAAGAAAATGTCAGGAATTTATTTATAAAACATTTTTTAACTATTTATATATTTTGTAAAAACATTTTAAAGCTATATTTAATCTTAACAAATTTAATTTTCTCAAAATCATTAAAATTAAAAAATGTCACGTCCTGAAGTTACTATTTATCTACGTACAGTACAAAATTCACTTTTTTATCATCGGCATCGGCCGTTTAATGTGGACTTTATCACAAACATTTTCTCATTTACACATATATTAATCGTAAAAATCCTGTAATATTGCTGTATTCCTATATTATTAAGGCTAGCTTATTAGGCTAGATCCCCTAATCAAGTGCAATGCACATATGAGTAAAGCAGCCTTATTCGGCTTAAGCATTAGGTGGTGTAAAAACGTTGATATGTATTAAAAAAAATATATATTTTTAAACCTTTTTTATCGGTACTTTCACGCCATTCTCTATTTGGGGCGGTTCCCTTAACACAAAGAAATTTATAATGATAATCATAAAATAATCAATGTGCAAAATTCGCACCTATAATATTTTACCACAGTTGACATTTAAGAGGCTCTTTTTATTAACTAATTTTTGTAACTGTAGAGACGGAAAATGGAATTTTTAGCTATTTTATAGACCAGTAGGGCGTAGCCCCGAAGAGATTTTCGAAATAAGAATATGCATATATTCATCCAAGGAACCCTAAGAATGTCTACGTAAAATTGCAGTACAATGGGTTAAAATAGTTAAAGCGTGAAAGCAAAACAAACAAACATAAGCAATTTTCCCATTTATAATATTATTAATACCTTCATGTTATATCTAGGCCTAAAAAATCATTGATAATAAGGATAATACATTTTACCGTACGTGCTAGAAAAGTGGCTTGTGGGAATATTTTTATTTTATTCATAATAAAATTCTTAAATTATATTTGATTTAAATATAGACATTTTTAAGATATGTTGTAACTTTAAATAAGTAATTTATTTATGAAAATATAATTTTTTTCCTTTCCTTAAGTTCTAAAATTACGTACAAAAATAAAATTTTTGATATCCATCCGTTTTTTTTGGTCCTAATTTATGAACTTGACAAATATTTTCTACATTCAATGTATGTAGGTCTTAAAAGCCATTAATAATGCTTTATATCTACGAGAGTGGTCTGACAAGTTTCCGACCTAACAAACATGACATAATTTGTGAAATAAAAAAAATCAACATAGTCTCCTTGTCACTCTACACACTTCTATCAGCGATACCATCTCTGTAACCCGTAAAAATTGTACTCGGAATATTTCTCTGAAAAATAATATTGTTCACGAAGGTGATTTGCCTCTTCATTTGACGATCACATTGTCCTCTGAGCGCAAATTTTGAGATGAAGGAACGAAAAGAATTCGCTTGGGACTGGATCTGGTAAGACGGATGGTTAAGCAGTTAAACCCGTAATTCATGGATTTTCTCCATCATAACCGCTAAGGGACGAGAAGGTTTGTAGCCTTGGTGAAACATTATATTCTTTTTCTACAAATGTGGGCGTTTCTTTAAAAAATGTCTACCTTTACCTTGTCAAGTAATGATGGATAGTATGCTCCTGTAATGGTTTTCCTTTTTGAAGCTAATCTATTAAATTAATTCTATTAATATCGCATAAAACAGTCGTCATGTCTTTCCTAGCCAAAGAAGCAGCAATTTTTCTTTTTTTGACTCTGTTCCCCTTTTGTAATTTTTTTCGGGTGTATAATGGTGTAGTCAAATTTTATCTACAGTAATTAATCAGCGCATTTTGGATTATTTTACCTAAACCTGCGCCAGAAGAGCGTTGGAAATGTTCATCCTCGAACCTTTATGGCCTAAAGTGAGCAAACGCGTCATTAAACGCGCGGACAGCTTTCTCATGCCTAAATGTTGATACATTTTCACTTAATTTGGTGGTCGTCTAGCACCATTTGGTTAACTCTGTCGATGATTTCATGGGTAGTTTGCAGTTTTTGGGACGTCCCGAACGTTCATCGTCTCTCAAGATCTTATGGCTATTTTTAAACGAAGCAGCCCAAAATTTCACTGAGTTAAATGATTGTGCAGAGTTTCCCATACACAGAATGCAACTCATTTTTTATTTAATAAGGCGTATTGCCTTTCAAACACAAATAGTTAATGGCAGCACGATAATCGTGTTCCATATCACAAAAACACTCCCATCAACTGACTCGACTGTTTACATAAAAACGGCAACGTCGAAAATAGCTAAAACTTTTTTTTAGTAACTGTCAACAGACGAAATTTCAGTAGCTTTTGTTAACGAACCTTCCATCTTCACGTTCAGAAAGCAAACTTTTCAGACCACCCTCGTATACTATTAACTAACTCCGATTATGTTTTAATACAGAATTATACAGAATTAGAATGTGAAAAGATCTATGTTGCTTTTATGTACCATCTTTTAAAGCAGAGTATAACGAAGAGTTAGTTTTAACCATCTGTGAATGTAGAGTGTGAACATACCTTAGCTATATTTTATGGTTTTATATTATGCTATATGGAGATATGCTTGTGTAATATCTCATTGTGTAATACCAAAATATTTCTTCCCAAATTCAGTAACTTTAAATTAGTGCTCAGTGGTTTCTTGCAAAGAAACATTTAATATGTAATTTGAGGAAGTAAATTCTTGGTATGATTGTTAAATAAAATACAACCATAAACCAATATAGGCTAAAAGTAGTGAAAAAAACTAACATCACATGTTACATTCGATATTTACAAATTAAAGGGCCTATTGGCCTTGGGGCTTATTGGGCCTTTTTATTAAAAGGGGTAACATAAGAAACTGTATTGCGCATTGGCCCTCTGTATTCTTAAATTTGTTAAAAGGTGCCAATGACCTAAGAATAGGCGAATTTAATAAAATAATAAAATTTGTGTGCGCACTTATATTTATAAAACATTTAGGAAAAAGGAATAAATTTTAAAACTTTAAAATTAAGTGCAGTACCTGAGAACTAATAGGCTAATATTTTACAAGATGAGCTCAAGATTTTGTCCACAATAAATTGACATGTTAAGAACATTATTTGTATAAACTTGGTATAATGTTTAATTTTTTAGCTTTTAGTGAATTCAACTCCCTTCAATATCACATAGTTATAATTAAATTTTGTTATGGCAGATTTTTTTATAAATGTACAGCTTTTATTTTTCATTTTCATTCCGTATTTATAATTTTAGGAGAAAAAATATGTTGCTGGTTATCTTATAGTATAAATGGGTAGATGTAATTCAGCAGTTAGTATGGAATTAGTAGGCCTATACGTGTATAACATTCCTGGTCCCTGATCATATTCGAAAAATTAGTTTAATTAAAAAACAATTCTTAGATTTAAGTTCATCATTGATGATTGGTGTATTATTTTTAAAATAATATTAATGTTACATTCTTTTAGTGTGTTAGGGTGATATATGTGATGTAGATGTTTAAAATTTTAAAATAAAAAAATACTTTGAAGAGTGCATTAAAGTTTATAATGTTTCTGGCAAAATAAATTTGTTATTTATCTATTTCAATGCAATCCTTTCGCTGATTTGCTGGGCCACACAACTACCCAGCAATATTTGAGACGCTTGAGGCATAATATTCTCCGTGTGTAAACCAGCCACTGTCAATTAACTTTTATGTTAAATTCACTACAGAAAACGCGACCATTAACAGATTAAAAAACAGTATTATGACAAAAATGCACAGCATAGATAAATATTACTTACATTAAAACATGCGCATTTACCATATCTATTTATAATTGTAAATATAGAAATAGTTTAAACTAAAAATAATTTTTAATGCGTATGATTTAGAAAATGTCATTCTATTGAAATATATGTTTAAAATATTATGAAATACAATAAATGTCTGTAGGTAATAAGCAGGCCACAGATCAGATGCAACAGCAATTTATGTTTTAATATTAATGATTATCCAAGATATTCTGTTACTTTCACCTAAGGTAATATTATTGATTACCTTAAAATGAAGTAAAAAAATATATGAAATGAATGCTTTACAACTTGGAGTTTTACAAACGAAAGGCAAGTACAGGTCTTTTCAATATATTACAATCAAAAGGCAGATGCAGGTCCCTTCCCCTCTTTCTCCCACCACCAACCACACGACCCGCGGATCAACATGTACCGCTTAAATTGTACGGTGTATAAAAAGGACCAACATTGACCGCTCATTACACGCGGACCAGCATGTGGACAAAAGTTTTTATATATTAAAAAATATTAGCATACATTTATCAAGCAAGTTATAAAACATAAATGTATGCTGAGAACAAATTCATAACACGGTTATATGAAGGTTTAAATAGGGGGCTTGATGGACCTGCATGGGTCGCTGTATAACACAGGACCATCAAGTGCCTTGTTTTCCGTAAATATATATATATATATATATATTCATTAAATTTGTATAAGTGGCAATAGCCTATTTGTTGAAATTATATATATATATATATATATATATATATATATATATATATATATATATATATATATATATATATATTGTAGCTGCGCGCACGAAACCCTAATACTATCTCGTATAAAAGCTATCTGTTTTGCGGGTTTGTGTTTACGTGGTTAGCCGCTGAGTTGAAGATGTAATAATCTTTAATCAGTTGAAATTCAAGATTTCGATTTACTTACCGAGTAGTATCGACTTATTTTGAAAACAAGAAAGCAGTACCACTAAAAAGTAACTTTTTTTAGAAGTGCATGTTTTTTAGTCCATAGTCAAAAGTAACCTTCAAACAAAGTATTTTGAAAAGTTATTTTGAAAACACGTTAAAAACGTTATAACTAATTAAAAATAACCAATTTTGTGTTCTATTATTGTTATTACTTGGGTTTCTCTAATTATTTAATATTAAGTGAAATTCAATAATATTTAGTTTATTATAAGATTAGAATAAATATAACTTTATAATAACAAATGTAACCTACAATGATTGTTTTGTCATTGGAGTTCTATAATAACACACATATGATTATCCTATTCTAGGCCACTGTCATTTGCTGTATCTATACAAAACATTTCCAACTGATGTAATAAAGGATTCTGTAATATTGTCAATCTGGGGATAACGGTCATGCAGTTTACAGACCCACTCTTGTTCACTCATACTTGGTACTTGTCTTTTTAGAGAGCTTTAACTTGAGGCATAGTATGTGATATTCCTCTTAGCTACATAAACTTTGACTTCGACACAAATTAATTCAATGGGATTGAGGTCTGGGTGGTAGGGCGTAAGTCGTAAGATGTCATTACCTTCTAGCTGAACAGTTTCCGTCCAAGGTATACCTGGCATGTCTTGGTTTATATAGATGCACAAGTTTGTACAGTTTCAGGTAAAAACATATCGTCGGTCAATGGCAATGTATTTATTGAAAGCCACGCCTGAATATCTTGCTTCCTACTATTTTAAGTAAGCGCCATTTAAATTTGTGTGTTGTGCCAGGGCACGTTATCGACGATCTGCTGTAGTGCATTTGGTTCTAAACTCTGAAACACTTTTCCTTCATCAACCTGACAAATATGTCCCGATTCACGTTGTTGTGATAGTCCCACACTTTGGTTGCTTACTTTCAACAGGTAACAGCATTATGCACGAACCCTTTCTCTCCACCCGAATGGATAATTATCAGTCTCTCGTCCTTGTTTCACGTGTATTTAAGCCAAATAAACCCTAGGTCCATTAATATCCACCTCAAACTTTTCTAACAGCCCTGGAGGTTAAATTTTTCCCTTAGTGCCCCTCCCTTAGTAGTTCTCAATATCCGATGTTCTTCAATGTGAAAACAGGACACTATCCACCTATCCCTTCTTACTCCTACACATTTATCGTCGTGTAAGTAAGTAACTGTTCTTAGTCCCCGTAGGTTTTGTGTGTAGTAAAACTTGCCTCACACTGATAAACCTTCAATTTTTAAGCTCACCGTTTATGTGATACACCAGTTGTTGGAAACAGTTTCTTTGACGAGCCTTTGACAACGAAATATTAATAGTTTAGTGGTCATTCTTGTCCTTTCATATATTTATAAAACGTTATTCACGATTTCGGGGGTTTATAAATTGTTCTACCTTTGACTTTTCGACTTTAACTCATCAGACATCATCAGTAAATACAGAAGCTCCAGCAACCACCACACTCAGTACAGTCACAAAACAGACGGAGATTAGTTAACTGCGTCAATACGATTCCGAGAAATGAGGCTGTCGTCGATGAGTCATAGGAAATTGTTTCGGGATAACGTGAACATAACGCAACCCCGCCACCCAAACTGTGCATGGGTTCCTCATGGTCTAAAAAAGAAACGTTATTGGTTTTTGGAGTAAACAAAGTCAAAAGGCCACTCCGTTTATCTGACCCTCTATCTTGTAGGTGCAGTACTCTGGATAGAAAGGTTCTAGAAACTTGAAACCAATTACATAATCCAAGGTTGATTCAAGGAAGAGCTCTAACGGACTAAAAGTAATAATGGTAGACCACCCGTCTGACTGCCTGTTTGTGCAACACCATCTGTTTCGCTAACGTATTACGTCGGGAACCTTCGATACTTTATGCATTAGACTGTTTTTTCTATGTATTAAATTAAAATGGACCATCTTCCTGGTAAAACATTCTAAAGAGTCATGTGGTAGATGTGTTATACTGAAATTACTGCACAAAGCTAACGATTGATTTACCTCAGTTGGAACATATCATTTTATTATTTCGTATGATTAGTTAATTAAATATAAATCAGAAAAATAATTGTTTACAGTAGCAAGTAAAAATACGCGCTTCTCCTACTGTAATATCATAAATAACAAAAATTTGTATTTAAAAACATCTACTCGGGTGACAATGAATATTTTCAGATGAGAAGTTATCGATCAATCTCTACAACAGTAAAGGAAACTCCCCCGTGCTGTAGCAGAATCATCTTCACGTCAGATAGCGACGAAGTTCCAGCGTGTTGCCCGAATTTTAAATTAGCCACGACTCGATCAATATTCCCATTTCTTGGCACGACTTCTTAGCCCTCACATACGTCACTCACACGCAAAAAATGTAATCCATTAACGTGCTTCAGTCAGTATACTGATTGTTTTATGTTACTAGTTATACTTCATTTTTGCACATAGATTGATATTACTTAAAAAAATATTAAAATCTAGAAAGTTTCAAGAATATTATTTTTTGGCTAGGTTTAACTAAAACATTCATATTTAGACTGGTTGGATAAAGTTAAACGATGTTCTTTGTTTTTAATTTACAGATATTTAGTAATTTTAATAATTCTGGATAAAGATATCTAATAAGGAAATCACCAGTTGGTTTTGAAATAAACAATTTTCTTGAAAAAAGTTTATCTAAGGTAAAAAGTACTATGATAAAACATATTCTCATATTTAATACCATATACATCCCATATAAACATTTGGTTATGAAGTTCCCTTATACAAAAGTTATCTTACGTATATCGTATTATTTACCCATATTCTCATATGTATATTTATAACCATATATATATTTCCTCTAAGCAATAGAAAAGTCATTTCCACTAAATTGCATGATATTGCAAGGCCTTAACCGTCGTTAGAAGAAGTAAAATGTTAATTAAAAATCCAAAAAGAGGTCACATGCAAAAGGAAATTTACTAAATTTACTCAACAATTGACGTCTCATTTCTACTCACAAAAATAAGTTATACAAGGATCACATGACCATCATCCCCTTTAATTATTAAATAAAATTTCTGTGATTTCGCATTCCAGTCTTTAGGGTTATGTTTCCTTGAAATTAACACTTCGATGTGTGAATTACTAATACTGTGTACTAAAAGTATCTCTTCATTTTTAGAGGGGTGGTAAAATAGTATGAATGGCGAAAACTAGATATCTCAATCATGCGATAGCACAATGGCGCCTATTTAAAAATGTTAAACGTTTTTTATTAGACAAAATTATGGAAACAACCTTATAAATTTTTAACTACTTTATTTAGGCAACCCATTTATAACATATGTAGGCATGGAAATAAACATTTTGGTGACCAATTGCGACCACACTTTACTATCAGAGATTAGTTTTATAGTTTCATACGAAAATCCATAGCATCTTTTAAAGTTACTGGTAAAAGAAAAATAATAGTGACAGTTATATGTCAGTTCTCTATCGTATATAATTAAGTAAATAAATTTAATTAAATCCATATTAAGTTCATACCATTCTCCATATTTTTATTGTAATTTAAACTTGCAATCAATTATACTATTGAGGAATAATTTTAAGTTTGTTCGAAACAAGTTTGTAACGTATAAATCTACTGGCAATACATACATCACTCTGTACTTTTATGGAGAGTATTTTATATCACTGGAATCAAACTTTTAAATGTTAGGTTAAAAAGATTATATTTATAGACTCAGGTATATTTATATTGCTCTCATCTCCGTCCTAATAGCCAGAAAAGTTTATAATAAGTAAGTAACTTATTCAAATCGGGAACAAGAACGAGCTAGCGACACTTACCTTTTCAAACGAAAATACCCCCGAAAATGTTGCTTTAAATTCAGATTAGATATTACTACAGGGGGAGCAAAGTTTTATATTGTCAAAATACAGATTTTTCGCTGATTGCATTAACAAAAATAGGGCAGAATTCCCCTTTTAAAATTAGGGAGTTAAGACCATTCAGATGCAGCAAGGTGTTAAAAAGTATCAATCATTTAAATGTTAGATTACCAGTAATTAGCAATTCCAAAAACATAGTTTTTTACAATTTGTAGCTACATTTATCTCAGGAAACCTTAATACTGGAATAAAGGAAACATACCACAAACTATCTAAAAGGATTTCTTACAACCTATATTTTTGTTATAAATATTTTTATTGATGGAAAAAGAAAATTAGTTTCTATTATTAAAAAGAACAAAACGTCCTGATAAAATGTTTTAAAAATATTCTAAGTAAAAATCCAAAGGGTCATACAACAAACCACGCAAAATTTCAAATTTCAATTCATAACGGTTTATAAGACAAATTTACCAAGGTTAACATGACAAAGCATCGAGAATGCAGTTTCCTTTATATTTGGAGGGATCAAAAATTATTAATATTACATGTAGAGCCTATGTATATATAATTTCAATAAACATTGAGTCACAAAAAAGTATCCGGGACTCGAACCCGGATCTCTCACTTGCCGGGTGAATGTGCTACCATTACAAAACTGGTGATAAACATAAATACTGATAATATAAATCTACACATTCCATCAACATTTTCATATTCTAGTACATAATCATATTTTGTAGAAATCCTACACATTTATTCTCCGTTATTTAAAGAAAATAGGGTCCAATTACTCTAACCTAGTCTCCATTCATCACAGATAGATGAATTTTTAAACATTGTTGCCAAGTTTAAATTAGCCGCAACTCGATTAATCATCCGTAAGACCTGTAACTCTCAAAATTGGCCTCTCCCACTAACGTCCTTAGTGTAGTATTGGATTGATTTGCAGTTACAAATTCACTTTTGGATTTTACCATTGGAATTCTGAAACCACTATAGTTCCTATTACTTTTAAGAAACTCCCGCCTTTATTCTATTATGGGCATGATGTATTTTTATATTGTTCTTAATTTTCATTCTAGGAACCTTTGTTATAAAGAAACATTTGGATTTTTTTATTTGAATACAATGATTGTAAGAATCTATTTCAATACTTCAACATTGTAAATAACATTCATAACAGGTGCGATTAAGTCAAACAAGTACTCAACTATCTTTTAATTACAATAAAATATTCATAGGTGAAAGACACATATATGTATATGAACAAACAAAGGTTAGTAGATAGTTTGACTTGAGCTAACTGTAAACTCGTCTGCTGAACATATCAGTTCCCCGGGGCAGACGGTAAGAATCATTTCTCTTCTTCTCAGATAACATTCCACCCACGTACTTACTCCATTCTCACTTAATCGAGCGCTTTGGCCCGCTTCATATTTCTCTTAATATTACTTTTATTTGGCTGTCTTAAAAAAATATTACGTAGATTTGAGTTGAATAATATATTTATTAATATACTCTTCCTTTGTAAGATTTATGCCTTTTACTAATCTGTTGGTATCTAATGCTTGGTATCGTGGCTTATCAAATTTAAATTGCAGGGGTCATCATGTATTAATTTAAATTTCCATAAATGGCATAGCTTAGTTTCCCGGGACTTAAACACAGTCTCTCAATTTCTGGAGGGTAGTACACTTATTGGGTAGAACCAATACAATAAAGATGATTAGGGATTTTAGGATGATTAATTAATAGACTAATTTATTTTTATTATTCTACACACCAGCAAATAAGTTTTAGTTTGAACCCAACAAGAAAAAGAATTATTTTGTACATTACTTTACTTATTTTGTACAATTGTTTTTAAAGCTAAATTGATTTATTTTTTTAATTAAAACTTAAATTAAATAAAAATTTTGGGATCGAAATATTGGGATTTAATTTAAGATTAGATTGTGAAAAGTCAGGGTAAAAACGAATGTAATCCTTTGGCAAGTTAGTACTGGTAGTTTTTAAATTGTTAGGAAGGCAGGCAGGTTGACTGCCTTGAATTGATTAGAACTTGTCTTGTTGCAGTTGATTGTTCTCCTCGTTTGATACAGCTGGACCAATGAGAGAGAACACCGCGGATGTCCTGCAAAGTTGGTTGGAAAGGGAAGTATTTAAGCGCCCGCTGATAATTTTCGCCCTTCTTTTGGTTATTTTCGTGATTAAGTTGATTACAGTGCGCCGTGTTTCTTTATTTTTTTCCGCGAGGGATTTTGAGGTAAGCACCAAATTTATTGTACGTTTTATTGAAACAGTTTTTCCTGATCTGATATTAAATTAATCTTGTTGTCTTTTTTTATAGGACAAAATTAAATTCATAGAAACTACAGAGCAACCTGCATAACTTATTCTCGAGGAACAATAGAGCATAATAGAATCATACAAGTTACATTTGGTTCATGCTTGCAAGAAAAGTGAATTAAAATTGAACTTTTGTTAATAACTTTAATTGAGATTTGTAAAAGTAGTAATTTATTAATATTTAACTGGAATTTTTTTATTGTGAATTATTAATTGGAAATTAATTGAACATATTAATAATTGTTTGAGATAGTTGTAATCTGAATTGCAGAGACTTGAAAGTTAAGGTTAAACTAGTGTAAAGAGAAGTTTAAATTTTTATTTTTTGAATTGTGAGTGTACTTAGAAGTGAACATTTTTATTTTAGTTATTTCCAAGTGTTATTTGATTTTTATTTTAAAACTTTATTATTTTATTTTAGAAGAGAGCTCTGATTTTTTGGTTTTATATATTTGGTTAACATTGTTTATTTCATGCCAAAGGAACTTTTAAATTTACTAAACGGTTTGTCAATTCATTGTGGAAAATAGAGTGATAAAAAATTCTGAAACGTTTGAACTTATTAATTTGCCAGTTTAAAATAAATCCATTATTTTTATTAGAACGATGATTTTCTTTTAGAGAAACCAGATAATATTTAATAGTTAACCAATTAAGTAATAAATTGTACTGAATATTTACTAGGAGCTTACTAATCAAAAAATATTTTATATCGTCTTGGATGTCTCATTGATAATTTAAATATTAATACTCTGAAATATTAATATCTACAATCCAAGTCATTATAATTACCCATTAATATTTTTACTATGGTGCGCTCCAATAATTATTGTGCTATACGTCGTTGGTATACATAAATGGTAAATTTCGATATATTTCAATTGTAAAACCCCCAGTATGGGGGCTAAAAACCTGGACACGTTTTATTTTTGTGTTAAATATAAAGAAAACATAACAAATTCTATTTACATAATACTACAAAAATATACTTTTATGCTGAAATAAGTTTGGCCAAGAAAAGTACCCTTAAATTATAGAGTTTAGATAGTTTTAAAGTCTGTATAAGGCCGTCTAAAATATATTTCCTCGATTTACATTTTTTTTTTACGATTCGAGAATACATTACATAAAGCATTAGTTAATTCATTTCGTTTTCACATTTTTTAAGTATAATAAAGATTTTAAAAAATACAATTAATGAATTCTAAAAAATAATTACTTACTTCTGATTGAAAAAGTACCATCGAATCGTACGAATCGAAGAGTTCTTCCTCCAAGCTAACACTGCTCTATCCTCTTGAATAGACACTTTGTTAGTTTGCGTCGTGTAATAAATACAAGAAAAATATAAAAACTCCAAGGAAACAACTTCTATCTACACATTTCTTACTAAAAACACTAATAATACTAATAGTAGTGCATATCAATTGATAATTTTGAATAGTAATTATGTTAGCAACTTTCTTCTTTGATTAAAGCTTCTTAGAGCAATTTAAATGTTTTATTTGATACAACTGATAATAATCTTACATTTTTCAAATATAAATTTTTATTTTTTGTGGGACCTTTCCGTTTAATTTTATTACTTCTCTTGTAGAGACAAAAGTTATATTATGATATTTTGATGATATCTTTTCATTTACAATTTTTTATAGTCCAAAACTTCAATTTAATTTGCGAAATTACTATTTTAGTTGAAAATTTAATATTTAAGTTGAAAATGTAAAAATGACTTACTATACTTAGTTTATCTATTACTTTTAATTTACTATTAAATGTTGAATAATTTCAGATTGTGCTCCGAATGCCACAGTTTATAGTAACAAGGTGGAGAAATATATTGATTGGTTTTACAGACACACGTAATTTCCGTGTTAAGACACTATTATTCACAAATAACATTAATTAAATCCATTTTTACCCATGTCAGATACACAACTTTGACAAATGGACACAATTCATCAATATTTTTCTTGGCAATAGGTATAAAGTATTCCTATTTTAGAAGTTGAATCCAAAATTCAACAATAAATGGTTCAACGAAGTATAAAATGACTGACTTATTTGTGAAAACGCTCGAATGTTCACCAGAATGCCTGCAACACAAAATGTGCAACATGGTTTGACTAGGTGGCTTTCAATGTATTGTTTTCTATTCTACTGGTAAATTTCGATCACATTACATGACTTATTTTTTAATTAGGTTTGAAAATTTACAAAAATAAATCCAAATAATACTAGAATATGTACTATTATGTTTTCGTTATTGGTTATTAATTTTGCCACCACTCCACATTGGAGAAGACAATTTGGAATCACTATAAAATCTCTTAGTTAAGATTTTAAACATTAACTGAATAGTATTCACAATGCAGACATTGAGAAAACTTTGGTAAGGGTACGAGATAAGATGTAATGTTTCCACCCTCACTCCTTCCACCCTAAAATCCCTCTTCCTCCTCCTCCTCCTTTTCCAACGCAACAATCTGGACTAAAATAAATATCGGAAGAAATGGACGCATAAAGCTTGGGTATAAAGTGGTGAATCCTGAAAATGACACCCTTTTCCTGTTTCTTGTCTTACGTGTCCTTCCCCAGATGCCTATTGTTGTTTGAGAAATAACTCCCATCTCACTCGGATTTTAAACGAATAATTCTGAATGATTATCTTCTACAAAACTGCAAAATTTGATACCTTTTCTGGCAATGATTTAAGTATAGAATTTTTCAACTATCATTAATGTTTCTTAATTATTTCAATGTGATGACATATATTTAGGAATGATATTTCATAATGGTTGATTAAATCGTATTCTAGATGTGTTGGAATACTAATGTTAAGTTCTGCTCCATTTAACCTTCTACTGAGTGCAGAATTATCCTAACGATGTGACAGATTAGATTCCTGAAATCTGGAATCAACATTCATCTGAAGAAATCCAAAAGAGAGCTAAAATCGAAACTATACATAGTTTTGGCTTCAGAGACACATACACTACAAATAAATCTACCTTAGATAAGGTGGTGTTCTCATTGTCTCATCAGGTGCATAATTGAGTGCTTGTTAACTGCCACATGTAACTTAGACCCTTAACCCTTAGACTTAAACCCTTACCATGTAAGTTTGTGTGACCCAATACTAAAACCCGAAAAATTACATGTTTTTTTAATAATTTTAACAGTTTTATTAAGATTTATATAATGATACAAATATTATTATTGTTAAATAAATCATCTTTTTAACTCAGTTCACGTGTTTTATATATGAGTTTTCACAATATTTTTTCAGACAATCTTTAGTTATTCAGTTGAAAATAATAACAATTACTAATAAATATCTGATCATAGCACGCTAGTTAACAATCGTATTTGTAAACTATTATTATAATATATATTTAGTAATATATAACTTAAATTTAACAGAATAAAGCTAAATTAAAAGTGCAACTAAAAATATAGTCATATTAATTTTATAATCTCAAAAATAAAATATAAAAATAAAATAGGGTTTAAACAGATTCAGAGAGAGGCCAAGTATATATTTTTTGGATTAAAATTCCAACTGTGGAGGCGTACGTATAACAGTTTTATTGTTTCATATTATACTATGTAGTATAAAAAAATACGGCTTCAAAACATTCACCGGAATAGCATAAGACATGCATCATTGTCTTAGCACGCCACAAATAGTCTGTACAGCATAAACCGAGCATGCAAAGCTGTTCAAACTGTTGTCATAGGAACGAAAAACCACGCCTACACAGCAGCTGACGAGGAAAGTAAAAGAAGCGACTGACTTGCCAATATTCCCTTCTTATCTCTGTATAAACGTATGAGAAGAATTGGCTAAAAGCAGACAATACTTTAATTATTTATCTTTGATACGGTGTGATGATTTGTGGTCACTGAAATAAAGAAATTGTTTATTGTCTATACGTAGTTTTAAGCGGAATAATCGAATATGGTTGTAAAATATTAAACCTTTCCGGCCATTATTTACTACACTGTACACAACTCACTGCTTGTCTTTAAACACAGTGCTCATATGTTTTTAAAAGTAAAAACTGTTATTGTTTAAGAGTAAAAGTTTTGACTAGTAATGGAAAGTTGAAGCCAGGAAAATTAAGTATATATTTCTGTAAGTAAATCGTAAATAAACTTTTTAAATTCAATGTTAAAATATTCCTAAGATTTTACAAGAACAATTTAAAATTTTAAATACACATATTATTGTTAGATAAATATATACTATTGTTGTGCTTATATATTTTTAAACTAAATATTTTTCTTGTTTTTATTAAACTAAAATAATGAATTTTACTTTAGGGGTGGATTGCTGTCATAGATGATTTATTGTAAGACAATTGCTTGTTTACAATTTGCACAAGTTTCTAGAAATACATTGAAGAAGGCAATTAGTGGGACGCTTTATTATTCCCGCTAAGTGGTGTACTGAATATCTCTTTCTCACTGTCCAGACTCATTTCTCCATTCCTGTAGCAAATCGCTTCTAGTAATGTTAAATGCAATCTTTGGTTATCAATCCTCTATTTTATTATCTGAAGATACATTCAAACAGCATTTTCCATATAAAATCAAGAAGTGTGCTTAGCTGAATTTGATGGTTTGGCTGAGTATCACTTGAATTTGGATCAATAGGCTAACATAATTTCTTTTCTTTCTTCTAAGAGAGATATAAAACATGTCTTTTCTGTATGATTTTCTTTATGTCTAACTACCCACAGGACATCTCGATAATGATATGTACTACAGATTTGAAATTTTACATACAACCACAACGAAGCCTACTACGCAACACATGACGAGTCGTACTCGTACCATGGAACGGTAATAATGGTTACATGACGCGATATAAAGTTCTGTAGATTATCCTTATAAAATATTATTGAACTTCCAGAAAATATAGAAATATATATTCTATAAAAACATTAAAAGTCTATAAGATTTCTCATAGGTTCTTGTCCAACTAAAAGTAACAATGCAAATTAAACTTTTACTCAATGAATCGGCAAAGCAAGGGCACTTATTTAAAAACCGTCAGGTGGTAAAAGGTGTCAGCTAGATAGTTTAAATGGAAATAAAATATATATTTTACAATACAGTCCCAGACTATGGCATGGGTTATGGGCCACAAGTATTCATAAGTGCCATTTGGTTTAGAATTAGAATAAGTTCTGGTTTAGGATGTAAAGTAGCATACCTTATGTAATAATCGACAAAATTTACTCTTACAACTGCTAGTAACCAATTAAATAAAATATATGTTTCCTATAACACTTAAGAGAATCCAACAGGCAGTCACTGGTATTGACATTTTTTTACTCAGTGTAAGTCACTTAGACACCGTACACATTCCGGATTGTATTTTACAAGATAAATTTATGTGGTGGTCGGGGAAATTCCAGGTCAAGGGAAACATCAAATCATTAAAAGCACACCCCTAAACCAACCAGACTTCGAATATAGTAATCACTGGATGGAAAGAAAGTGTTTTGGACTTGGACTATGTATTTCAGATACAATAATATTAAATGCCTAATCCATGTGATTATTTATTCATAAATAATGTATTTTAAACAAGAAACGGAATGAGATATTTGTCTGCACGCCCCAACTTGTTATGCACCCCGCTCTGGTACAAGCGTGACATCTTGCTCTCCACCCCCCCCCCGCGCACCACTGTCACTAGTTGCTGTCTGATAAGGTGATAAGTATGCAGGTCACACCCATCTCCTCCACACAGGGGTTATTGCTGTGGAACTGATAATATTTGGCAGTTAATATCCGTTATATGTGACCACAGTAATTTCAGGGGCCTCTTTACGCATGAATAGAAATTCTATCA
Organism: Homalodisca vitripennis; assembly: GCF_021130785.1. Taxonomy (NCBI): domain Eukaryota; kingdom Metazoa; phylum Arthropoda; class Insecta; order Hemiptera; family Cicadellidae; genus Homalodisca; species Homalodisca vitripennis. The sequence goes on from NW_025779209.1 coordinate 106,927, forward strand.
GCACTTAAATTATAAATTTCGCTACTTCCTGTTTTTGTGCATAAGTGTTTTTTGTTGTTGTGTTTATATATATATATATATATATATATATATATATATATATATATATAAAACATGACGCTAGCGCAACGTCATCTACATATCTGAAATGAAAACCCTCAGGACACTTCCAGGGTAGCCAAACGCCTGAAGAAAAACTGAAGCAAAGTTGAAGTTAGCTTCCAAGGACAGTAACCCGATTCCTTAGCACATACCATTCATAATTAACCACGTTAATTGTGAAACTACATTTGCCTCACAATTTAATCTCGTTCCTATTCCTTCTCCTTCTTGTGTCGGGTCTTTGTGAAGGGCAATGATGTTCCTTATCATTGCTTCACTGATTATGAAAAAGTTGAATACCTCTCAGAGTTCTGCTTCGGCCACGATAACATCTTGTAAGTGGTATTAGATTCATTCCTGATCAGTACCTAAAATTACCATTGCTATCTCTACAAATATACGCTATATGCAGTGTCCACTAATTAGTAAGTATGTATCACTCAATGGTCTCTTTCAAAAAAAAAATCGTTGAACATATTTTTCTTGGCCATTGAAATTATATTACCTAAGAGAACAAAGAGTTGGGCGAATAATGTAAACAGGTAAGCCAGCAACAGTGAATGTAAGTGCAAACAGAGCGGCAAGCAGCTCGGTCTGGGACGTTCAATTATGTACCGTGCCGTCTGCTCGGGCGGTGTAGTGTGTTTCAGTCTCGAATTTACTGGGCTTCTTAGCTGAATTGGCAGTCACGCTCCGACAGGAGATCGGGCAATAACCAAGAAAGTTTTATACTACACCAAATTTTTTTAACACCTAAACTCCTTATTCTTCAAAGCGAAATGTGACCACATTTAACATCTCTATTCTCTCACTATTACAGTTAAAACTCTACACAATATTTATGTATAAAATAAAAATTATCGAATATAAATTTAACCATGAAAATAAAACCTTTAATACCTTAATATTTCAAGGTATGAAAGTAAAAAACTATTGAGACGTATACAATGACACGGAGTCATTACAACTGAAAATTGAAACAAAGTGTAATGGTTAATTTTTCTTTTGTATTCCAAACGAAGTATACGTTCTTAAAAAACTAGTGTGTAAGCTTATAAACGCTTGATATTTTTTAATATGGAGTTTTCTAAATTTAAAAGTATTAATGATTCATTAACAAAACAAGGATTTGAAATCCCTCATGCCGTCATTCTTATTTAAATTAAACTTCTAAACAACAATGCAAACGTTTATTTCCATAAATGCATAAAATCATTTTTATTTCCAGCTTAGTCTAAGTGATTTTCTTTACTATTCTTTATACCGTTCCTCCATAATAAGTCAAAGCATTTATAAAATGACAAACCTAGAATTTAATATAGGTATTGATAAAAAAATATGCATTTTTGTTTCTCACTACTGACTGATTGTAAAGTCTAAAAAAGGTAAGCCTGGAGTTAATAGTTTAAAGTAATGGACAGCTGTTTTACAATAGTTTCCTAAACTTTTTCATATAAATTTTTTAATAAACGAAGTGAGTTTTAATATTGTACTACCTTTTAATTGTTAAATGAACTGTTTTTTGGCGTTGATTTTAAGGATAAGGTATAGCATTTATAACGTCAATTTCCCATGTGTAGTCACCCGGTTTTCTAAAAGTAACCATCCATTAATTCCGAAGAGTCCCGTGGAACAAAATAGAATTGTGTAACAGATAGGAAAAGTCCTCCAAAATACTCCGGTACAGGCACTTAACGTGAAGTAGTGAAATAGGAAACGAGTGCTGTTGATAGGGATGTGTCCACATAGATTAAACAGTGCTCAATGTAATCCCGTTGGAGACTTATGGTGATAGTCCTGGCCATATATCATAGTTTAAATGTAAAGCAAATGCTGTGAACTACGGAAATTTCGGGCTGTTCGCGAACATAATTAATCCATAATTAGCTTTGTTAAAAGGACTATACATATATGCCTAACTAGGAACAATTATAATATGTAGATGTTAGATTTATGTCCACACTATTATGCCCAGTGTGCTTACACTAGATTACCGTATATGCGAATTATTCCCATAAAATATCGGCAGGATTATGCTTGCCTAAAAGGTTATACAGTTTCGAGTATTTATAATAGAAAGTTCAAAATATAGTAATTTCAATGAAAGAAATGTCAAGGCAATGCACCCTTGGGACTTATATTCTTCTTGAATGTTACTTCTCTTTTTTTCTGTACAATAATGTTTAAAAAGAGACAAAAATAGAAATTATATGTACGAGTACTTTTATTGAATTTCTTACAGCGGAGGAAAATCTTAATTGCGGGATCCTGCAAAGTAATTTAGGGAATAAAGAAATAGCAGAGACGTCTTTCTTTAGAAAACTAACAACGTCTTTCGTCAAAAAAGATGGAAACTAAAAGTAAACCAAAGAAAGGGAGCGGTGACTGATGATTATAAAACCAGCTGCATTCAAAATGTGTACCGACCTATTATATATTTAATGGAACGTTGCATTTATTAAAATATTTTAATTAAAATGTGAGAGACTCCCTTTTTACTGTAGTACTTCTATGTAGCATAACATTCCGCTGAAATGATTATCATGAGTCATAAAATAAATACTTTAGAGTAATTATGTGTTTATTGGCACTTTATTGCTGTATTAATGGTTAACGTAATTTAACCGAAGAGGTACTTCCATAGTACGGATTGCCCTTATCCTTATTTTTATTTTGTAGTCATAACATTAGTTAAGTATAATTCTAATTTATTCTAGTTAAATCTGTAACTTTTGTCGCACCAGGGAAAAATTTCTAAAGATTCTTGATTTATTGTTAGTTATTGACATAAATACATTTAAATAAAAAACCTCCTATTTTGTCTTACTTAATTATTATATCCGTCAAATGTCAATGCCTTAGTTATATTATAAGGAGAGTGATGGATCAATCTCTACAACAGTAAAGGGAACTCCCCCGTCTGTAGCAGATTCATCTTCAAGTCAGATAGCGACGAAGTTCCAGGGGTGTTGCCGAGTTTAAATTAGCCACGACTCGATCAGATCCCATCTTGACACGACATCTTAGCCCTAACATTTGTCACTCAAGTAAAAAAGCCATCCAAGTGTTTCAGTCAATGTACAGGATTTGTCATTTTACTCGTACAATGTATTGTTGAATATAGATTGTATCACTTATTACAATGTTGGAACTCTTAAGATTAATAATGTTTGTCTTAGTATAACTAATTCTCATATTCAAGTTGGTTGGATAAATAGAAAGTTGTTTTTTGCCAAAATTTACCATTGTCAATAGCTTTAATGATTCTGGTTGTAAATTGTCAATAAGAAACACAGCAATTGGTTTTAAAATAAAAACCTTTTTCTGAAAGTTGATTTTTATTATGTATATAATAGTAAATGTTTCTTTAAAATAAGTTCAAAAAATATATTTTAAAATAGGTTTTTCAGTGTATAATACAGACATTTTACAGCTCCCTTATACAAAAGTTATCTAAGGTAAACAGTACTATAATAAACATATTCTCATATTTAAAACCATATATATTCCTCTAAGAAATGGAAAAGTCACTTATGAGGTATGGGTCTCAGATATTTATATCCTTCACCCCACACTTAGCCATCCGGTATAGATTTAATCAGTTTTTATGATACGTGTACAGCACACACCATCATTATTACATCTCTGCCATAAAATGAGGGTGTATACCTTTTAAGATACCAGTCTAATTTATTGTACAATAAAGTAATACACCATTTAGAGCCTTTGCGAGAAAAAAATAACATGGTATATTATGACGTATATTTTAATCTGGATACGAGCACGTATTAATTTTTTAGTGTACGTATTATTTTGCATAATTCAGTTGAAAAACTAAGATATCCCAATCAAATTATATATCATTTTAATTTTGTTTAAATTAAACCTTTCAATGATTTTAGCAAAAACTACTTTTATTGAGCAGGCTGGAGTCTGATCATCGGGATGAAGAAAAGACCGAGGAATACCATAGAATGGGATAGGAAATTTTAATTCAAGGCCTCAACCGTTGTTACCTGAAAATAAGGAAAGTTTAAACTTTCAAAAAGAGGTCACATAAAAGAGGAAATTATTTTAATTTAATTAACACTTGACGTTACATGTCTACTCTCAAACATTAAGTTAAACAAGGGTCCATTTGACCGTCACTTACTTAATTATTTTTAACTGCTATGATTTGCTTTTCACCCTTTTGTTAAGGTTGAAATTGATACTTGAATGTGTTAATTACTTATACTTTTTAATTGGCTTTTAATCCGTTTTACCCTTGGACCAGGTAGTTAAAGCAAAAACTAGACTATGAATAACTAGATGTCTCTAGCATTCCATAAGGAAAAGTAAAGATGTCTTATTTTACCAGGCGAAGTTAGGGCTTAGAAGGGCCTCTATAACATTAAATCTAGGAATCAACGGTTAAAGGTGACTTCTGAATTACCACCAATGGCCCGGCAGGTGGACTGTTCATCTTAACATACAGATGAAGGTTTAACAGTGTTGCCAAGTTTAAATTAGGCGCAACTCGATCAACTCACCCCGTACAACCTGTAATTGTTATTGGCCTCCTTCAGTAGGTATATTATCTATTCAAGTCCTTAGTTTAGTTTAGGGTTGATTTCCAGCTTCTAATTCTGAACTCTTTTAAAATCATTATAGTTCCTATTACTTTTAGGAAACTCCGCCTTTATTCATTTTGGGTATGTTGTACTATTATTTTGTACTTAAATTCCATGGCTGAATCTTTGTATAAACAATGATTTTTATTTTTTATTAAAATACAATGATTTTAAGCATTATTTTCAATTCCTCGACATTTTAATAACATTCATAACAGGTGCGATTAAGTGAAACAATTATTACAAAATTGTTTTTAAATTAAAATCAAATATTTGTAGATGAAAGACACTTACACATATACAATTACAAATACAAGGTTAGTAGATATTGTGACTTGAGATAACTGTTACTCGTCTTCTGGACATATCAGTTCCCCGGGGCAGACGGTGAGAATCATTTCTCTTCCTCTCAGATAACATTCCACCCACGTACTTACTCCATTCTCACTTAATCGAGTGCTTGGCCCGCTCCATATTTCTCTTACATTACTTTTATTTGGCTGTCCTACAAAAGTATTACGTAGATTGGAGATGAATAAGACATTTATAATATACTCTTCCTTAGTAAGATTTATGCGATTCACTCACCTGTTGGTATTTAATGCTTGGTATCGTGGCTTATCAAATTTAAATGCAGGGGTCATCATGTGTTAATTAAATTATATCAATATATGAAATAGCTTTAGTTAGCCGGGACTTGCACACAGTCTCTCAGTTGCCGGACGAGAGTACACTAATTGGGTGGAACCAATACACTATAGATAATTAGGTTTTTAGGATGGGTAATTAATAAAAGAAATTTAGCATATTATCCTAAACACTAGAAAATAAATTTTTTGTTTGAACCACCTAGAAATAGAATTATTTTGTTACCATTAATATTTTTACTGTGCTGCGCTCCAATAACTATTGTGCTATTCGCTGTTGGTGTAAATGGCATGCACAATTAATTTAAAATTTCATTACATTATTTCAATCGTAGTAACCCCAGTATGACGGCAAAGAAACTTGACACGTTATTTTTTTTTATCATAATTAAATTAGCATAAATTGCAATAATATAGTCCGCCGGGACTTGAACACAGTCTCTCAATGGCCGGACGAGAGTACAGTAATTGGGTGGGACCAATACACTATGGATATGTAGTTTTGTAGGATGGGTAATTAATGGGCAAAACTTTAGTGTTATTATTCTACACACAAGCATATAAAGTTTAAATATTACTAAATGTTAATAAAAACACAACTTTTTCCAAATTGTTTATTTTTTGGAAAATAAACAATTTGGAAAAAGTTGTGTTTTTTATTAACATTTAGTAAAAAAATAAACAATTTGGAAAAAGTTGTGTTTTTATTAACATTTAGTAATATTTAAAGAATTTTCCAATTGCTCCAAGAGTCTACAATATAAAGTTTAGTTGTATCACCTAGAATTAAATATTTTGTAACGTACCAATTAATTTTTATATTTTGCTCTACAGTAGGTATTTTGCTATACGTTGTCAGTGTATATGGTGTACACTAGTAATTTTAAAATGTCAATATATTGTCTATACAAAAACTTTAACTGATTAAAATCTGTAAAATGACCAATAACTGCATTCCTTGTATAACGTCTTGGTTTATTATGATGGAAAAGATTATTAGAAATATGAAATGTGAAGGAAACAGGTTTTTTCCGGACATTTGCCATCGCTCAGTGAAACAAGAAGTTCATCTAGCATGAACCAATAATAACAAAAAAGGGCCCATTCCTGTCCCCCTTCCTTTTTATTTCCGCCATCTTGTTTTTGTCTGCCGTGACGATTGCCATTGGCTAGTGCCATCTGGTCAGTCAGTCGTAGGTTGTTGGTAGACGAATGCAGACGTATTGAGACCTGTATTCTGTAGTTCAGTTTTAATGATTAGTGTTGTGTATAGTTTTGTACTAAGTGCATGTTTTTAAAGTTAGTGAAGTTGACAAAACAACATGGTGGTTGAGATTCCTGACTTAGGCGTGCCATAACGCTTTGGTATGATTTGTTTATTTTAACCTAGTTTGTAATTATGTATTAGGTTAGTTATTACCTGAAGAAGAGATCAGATTACAGATCTCGAAACGTAGTGTTACTGATTTCTTGCTTCACTGAACGATGGGAAATGTCCGGAAAATCCTGTTTCCTTCATAATTTTCCATCGTCAAAAATAACCTTCAAACAAAGAAAAATATGAAATGTTATGGGTAAGAAAAAAAATTGCATTAGGTATTGATGTTTTACATATTCTATACTCACAGTAGAAACGTATATTTAACAATTATATGCTTCTTAGTGAAAAATACCTGCGAATTGTATGAATAGTAAACGTGTCTAACTGATAACCGATGAGTTCTTCCGCCGAACTAAACACTGCTCATTTCCTCTTGAATAGACTCTTTGTTAGTTTACGACGGGCAATAAATACAATAAAAATAAAAGCAATTTCGAGGAAAAAACTTTTAGTTTAGAATATGTTACAATTAAGTATACATTCTAACACAATTACATCCAACACTTTTTGTAATTTGCCGTATACGGCATAGTTTAGTTGTCTAATATGATTGTTATCAGAATAAGGTTGTTCACGTGACTTTAAACAGCATGAATCACTGTATTTGTAAACAGTGCAAATTTATGAAAGGTATCATATAAACTGTAACGCTCTCGCCCTTCCCCTTCCAGCCTATTACCCTCCCCTCTTTGTCTATCACTGCAATCTGTAATGATATAATCTCAGTAAAAACGTATATGTAAGTCAAATCTTCAACAAGTATAGCACCCCAACTTTTACAACCAAACATAACTAGTTTCACATGTTATATCTTTCACTGGTGATAAGTATACTATATACACACACACATATATATAATATATATATTTATTTATACTGTATGCAGAAAATATATGCTCAGAGGCTTCTTTAAACAATAGAAGAAAAAGACTTCACAAAAATCCTTTAATATTTCGACTATATTGTCGTTTTCAAAAAGGTCAATATAGGTTATATATATATATAAAACCTATATTGACCTATATATATATATATATATATATATATACAAGTTTTCATTGAGAACTTAATTCATCTTTGATACCATATTATTTGTTCTACTACATTCATAAAATAGCGCCTATTAAATTAAAAATTTAATTTTTCAGTATTGGTAGCGGTTTTTTTTACTTAGCTTCTAACTATTTTTATAACCATATATTACTTATATATGAATAAACCGTTAACTTCTATTGTTGACATTTTATTGCCATTCGGTGTAAAATTCTGACATTATGTTTTAAAGACATTTTTGAAGGTAGATTATTACTTACCTAATCGCTTACATCCAAAATACAGTTTAAAAGTTATGATTACGTATAAGTAAAATAACTTACTATCAATTTAAACAAATTGAAAATAATAAATAATGTTTACAAAGAACAGTTGATTACATTTGACTGGCTCCATTAATTAATATTCCACAACTTTACAGACCAGGATGGGATTTTTCGCTACTTTAAAGACCAGTGGGGTGTAGCTCTGAAGGATTTTTTAAATAAGAATAAGTCTATATTCTGCTTAGGAACCATAAGAATGTCAATGTAAAATTTTCATACAACCGGTTGAATAGTTTACGCGTGGAAACAAAACAAACAAAGGCACTTTAGCATTTATAATATTTTTAGGATCAGGTTCATTTAGTCGGTGAAATGTAAGAAATCTGTTGCATATCTAATATGTAGTAAAAGAAACTAAATTTTAGGTCAAAAGAATATTGAAGCCACGCCTGTATCATTCCAATTAATTTCCCAACTCTGTACACGTTTATCATAAAATACTATATACTAAGTTCCATATCTATGTACTTAGGTTCTTCAATGTACAATAATTAAGAGGATAGTTCTATTCTATGTCTGAAAACAGTTCTCTTAGCAAATTGACTGTAAGGACCTCAAAAGCCACAGATGATATATTTGGTATGAGAAGAAAGTCCAATAGCTATTTGTCCAGTTTCCAAGAGAAGCAGTCAGGAAGACAATCAGTCCACACCTTATTATTCCTGCCACGTGTTGCAGTGCATATATTTCATTCTACCAGACTCATTTCTCTAACTCTAGATCCACTAATATATCACTGCACCTCTCACCTTATTCCATGTTTCGTTTTATCTCGTTTTAAATTAACATTTTATCCATTATACTGTACCAAGGATAATAGGCCATCTTAGGGTAAAAGTTCATCTTGTAAAATATAATAAAAATAAAGTATATATGTATTGTTGAAAAAAGCTCCAATATGGTAATTTAGTGGATATATGACTATACATTTATAATATGCAATATATCTAGTAGTGTAGGTTTTAGTTTTTAATATTTGGTAGAAGACTCTTTGATAGCAGTGGAAATAGTTTATTACATTCCAATGCCACATAAATAAACTTATCTAAATAACCATTAGACGTATCGTTTCCATTTAACGGCCGTCTCTCATTGGTGGGCCTATAATGTGGTCTGCCTGTTAGGTCCACCGTCCAGAAGCGCCACAGGACGGTAACGTCGGGAGATAACATGTTCCGGTTGCGGTCGTTCACCCCTTTATTCTCGGTTTGTAGTAGGATTGTCGCCTCAGGTTCCTATGCCCTTTATTGCGTGGTTGCCGGAATAGTGCCGTGCTGAACACTCTCCTCGCGTGCGATCAAAAGATAGTTCTCTCTCTAAAACCTGTTCCTATCCCGATGCCAGTGTTTATTTTTAGTGAAAAAATATAGTTATCGGTTTCGTGGATCCCACTGCAGTCCTGAAAGCCCTGGACGAGCTGGAAACCCCCCTTGGATGAAAGAAGGCAGGACCTATAGCAACATCGGTGAGTTGGCATCTATCCATGTTTTGCAGGCGTGCCTCGCCCTCGCTCTACATCCAACACAAGCGCCATTCCTCGACTGATGACTTTTTTTTGGTTCATCCTCTCAGCCTTTCCGCAGGTGCTTACTCAAGATCATGTGTAGTGCTAATACGTAGGTGAGTGAGACTGGATCATGGTTTGAATTGTTGAGAAAAATTTTCCTGTTGGGTTGCTTGAATGTTATTTCAATTATCTGGCTATAGTTGTTATAAATTCTGTTATGTTATTTTTATTATTGTTAACTGTAGATTTGTTGCTTTATTTATTGTTGAAAACATTATAGTTTTTATTCTTGTTAAATATTGGTTATGGGTTATTTCTAATCTGTTCATAGTTTAATTACCTTGTTATTCTACCGTCTATAGTTTATTCTCTTTGCTATTTCTGTGTATAGTCCATTCTCCCTATTACGTACTGTTACATAGCTTCCTTTGTTACGCTGTTACAAATAGTGTATTTCATGTTAACTTTGTTCAGTATTTAAATTATGTTCAGTTTTTTTTTTGTTATTTATTTTTATTTTCTGCCGTGAGGAAAGACGTTTGAAATTATTATAAATTTGATCGTGTGTGCTTAGTGTGAGAATTATTATTCTATTTGTGTTGCAACTGACTTGCTTTACTATGGTGTGTTTCACTTGGTAATATTATTATTTATATTTATAGTTTAGTAAGTGTATTATTTGCAGTCTTTCTGGTCAGTTGTTTCTATGTCTTATATTGTAAGCTATGCCATCTTACTGTGTGAAATATTGTGTCAAATATGTTGTAAGAATTGTAATGGTTTACCGTTGGAAATGAATAAAATAAATAGTAAAATCCACTTCCGTGCCAAGTTGAAGTAAAGCTCTATTATGAGCTCGTAAAGAGTTGAGTTAGTCGACACTTTTTCCTTGAATACGGTATTATGTTTAGTTTTAACTATACAATGACATATGTGTGTGTATATATATATATATATATATATATATATATATATATATATATATATACACATACATACATACACACACATATATTATATATATATATATATTCATTAAATTTGTATAAGTGGCAATAGCCTATTTGTTGAAATTATATATATTATATATTATATATATATGTATATATATATATATTGTAGCTGCGCGCACGAAAACCCTAATACTATCTCGTATAAAAGCTATCTGTTTTTGCGGGTTGTGTTTTACGTGGTAGCCGCTGAGTTGAAGATGTAATAATCTTTAATCAGTTGAAATTCAAGATTTCGATTTACCCGAGTAGTATCGACTTATTTTGAAAACAAGAAAGCAGTACCACTAAAAAAGTAACTTTTTTTAGAAGTGCATGTTTTTAGAGTCCATAGTCAAAAGTAACCTTCAAACAAGTATTTTGAAAAGTTATTTTGAAAACACGTTAAAAACGTTATAACTAATTAAAAATAACCAATTTTGTGTTTCTATTATTGTTATTACTTGGGGTTTCTCTAGATTATTTAATATTTAAGTGAATTCAATAATATTTAGTTTATTATAAGATTAGAATAAATATAACTTTATAATAACAAATGTAACCTACAATGATTGTTTTGTCATTGGAGTTCTATAATAACATCACATATGATTATCCTATTCTAGGCCACTGTCATTGCTGTATCTATACAAAAACATTTCCAACTGATGTAATAAAGGATTCTGTAATATTGTCAATCTGGGGATAACGGTCATGCAGTTTACAGACCAACTCTTGTTCACCTCATTACTTGGTACTTTGTCTTTTTAGAGAGCTTTAACTTGAGGCATAGTATGTGATATTCCTCTTAGCTACATAAACTTTGACTTCGACACAAATTAATTCAATGGGATTGAGGTTCTGGGTGGTAGGGCGGTAAGTCGTTAAGATGTCATTACCTTCTAGCTTGAACAGTTTCCGTCCAAGGTATACCTGGCATGGCTTGGTTTATATAGATGCACAAGTTTGTACAGTTCAGGTAAAAACATATCGTCGGTCAATGGCAATGTATTTATTGAAAGCCACGCCTGAATATCTTGCTTCCTACTATTTTAAGTAAGCGCCATTTAAATTTTGTGTGGTTGTGGCAGGGCACGTTATCGACGATCTGCTGTAGTGCATTTGGTTCTAAACTCTGAAACACTTTTCCTTCATCAACCTGACAAATATGTCTCGATTCACGTTGTTGTGATAGTCCCCACTTTGGTTGCTTACTTTCAACAGGTAACAGCATTATGCACGAACCCTTTCTCTCCACCCGAATGGATAATTATCAGTCTCTCGTCCTTGTTCAACGTGTATTTAAGCCAAATAAACCCTAGGTCCATTAATATCCACCTCAAACTTTTCTAACAGCCCTGGAGGTTAAATTTTTCCCTTAGTGCCTCCCTTAGTAGTTCTCAATATCCGATGTTCTTCAATGTGTGAAAACAGGACACTAGTCTCATCTTACTACACACATTTTATCGTCGTGTAAGTAAGTAAACTGTTTCTTAGTCGTAGGTTTTGTGTGTAGTAAAACTTGCCTCACACTTGATAAACCTTCAATTTTTAAGCTCACACGTTTATGTGATACACCAGTTGTTTGGAAACAGTTCTTGACGAGCCTTTGACAACGAAATATTAATAGTTTAGTGGTCATTCTTGTCTTTTCATATATTTATAAACGTTATTCAAGATTTCGGGGGTTTATAAATTGTTCTACCTTTGACTTTCGACTTTAACTCATCAGACATCATCAGTAAATACAGAGCTCCAGCAACCACCACACTCAGTTACAGTCACAAAACAGACGGAGATTAGTTAACTGCGTCAATACGATTCCGAGAAATGAGGCTGTCGTCGATGAGTCATAGGAAATGTTTTCGGGATAACGTGAACATAACGCAACGCCCCGCCACCCACAAACTGTGCATGGGTTCCTCATGGTCTAAAAAAGAACGTTATTGGTTTTGGAGTAACAAAGTCAAAGGCCACTCCGTTTATCTGACCCTCTATCTGTAGGTGCAGTACTCTGGATAGAAAGGTTCTAGAAACTTGAAACCAATTACCATAATCCAAGGTTGATTCAAGGAAGAGCTCTAACGGACTAAAAGTAATAATGGTTAGACCACCGTCTGACTGCCTGTTTGTGCACACCATCTGTTTCGCTACGTATTACGTCGGGACCTTCGATACTTTATGCATTAGACTGTTTTTCTATGTATTAAATTAAAATGAACCATCTTCCTGGTAAAACATTCTAAAGAGTCATGGTAGATGTGTTATACTGAAATTACTGCACAAAGCTAACGATTGATTACCTCAGTTGGACATATCATTTTATTTATTTCGTATGATTAGTTAATTAAATATAAATCAGAAAATAATTGTTTACAGTAAGCAAGTAAAAATACGCGCTTCTCCTACTGTAATATCATAAATAACAAAATTTGTATTTAAAACATCTACTCAGGGTGACAATGAATATTTTCAGATGAGAAGTTATCGATCAATCTCTACAACAGTAAAGGAAACTCCCCCGTCTGTAGCAGAATCATCTTCACGTCAGATAGCGGACGAAGTTCCAGCGGTGTTGCCGAATTTAAATTAGCCACGACTCGATCAGATTCCATCTTGGCACGACTTCTTAGCCCTCACATACGTCACTCACGCAAAAATGTAATCCATTAACGTGCTTCAGTCAGTATACTGATTGTTTTATGTTACTAGTATACTTCATTTTTGCACATAGATTGAATATTACTTAAAAAAATATTTAAAATCTAGAAAGTTTTCAAGAATATTATTTTTTTGGCTTAGGTTTAACTAAAACCATTCATATTTAGACTGGTTGGATAAGTTAAACGATGTTCTTTGTTTTAATTTACAGATATTAGTAATTTTAATAATTCTGGATAAAGATATCTAATAAGGAAATCACCAGTTGGTTTTGAAATAAACAA
>NW_025779210.1:0-65407 GCF_021130785.1 Homalodisca vitripennis
AAAATAAATGCAAATTATATATTATTAATATTATGTATGATTTTCTGTGCATAGTGTGTGTGTGTGTGTGTGTGTGTGCGTGCGCACGGGGGGGGGGGGGGAGAGCTAAGAGGAGGCGCCAAAATAAATTGTCTCCTCGGATAACAAACATGCTGCTCTCGGCTCTGGTTATTGAAACTTACACAAAACATAAATCGTTGTTAACTAATTACAAGTTTAGGGCCTGAAGCGTCTTGTCCACCATTACATTAGTTAAGCTAAAATAATTGTTTCGAGTTCAAATTTTCATTCAACATTATTTTACGATGTTGTATTGTTTATGCTCTACTAATTTAAAATGACGTGTTATTTAAATTCTTAAACGTTTTCCAGCCACAACCATGTTAGCTGATATTCTCAATGTGTGTTTGAGACTGTACTTAAAGACAAGATAACTAATTGACAGGATGGAGGGGGGGGTTGGTCTGATTAGACTTGGCTTAACGTCTAATGTTGATGGAGTTGGAGGGGAGTTCAATTTCCTGTTCTTCATCAGATGTGACTATGGCTTTGCCTACAAAATAAAAAAAATGTATCAGGTTATTGAAACTAATTACATAAATTCAACAGTTTTTCACGCCAATGTGAATCTATGCCAATGGGTCGAAAGTCGTTTACGGATGGCCCCAGCAATACTTTCAGATTAGTGACCTGTGAAACGGGAAAGTCTCATTTTGTTTGCACCGTTAGTTAAACATTAGATTTGTTAACACCCAGAACTATTATTGATACATCTTAAAAGAGCAACCACAGATATTTTTGCCCCGCATGTGATTATTAGAAAAAAAGATGTTCAAGTAAATAGCCTCTATTGACTATTATTGAATCAGGTTGAAACAATATTTGCCTCGAATGTTTGTCATTAGTTAAAATATTTGTCTTAAAAAATTATATATTTTTATACCTTCACTGATTAAGAGAATTAGGCTCTTTTTAACTAACTTATGACTTTAATGCTAACTAAAAACCTTTAGCGATAATTATTATGATGCAGTTTTATATAAAATGGTAGAAATTTTTTAAAACGACACGGAATTCCTTTTTACTCATAAACTAGGTTTCCTATATTCACGAAAGCAGAATTTCACAGGATGCGGAAGACCTATAACAAATTGCATTCACGTTTTAACCACCGGCAGACATTTATCTCGAATACAGAAGTACTGTTTTTATCACCTTATCGAAAAATCACAACAGCCAATATTATAACTTTTTATTTTGCGAGGCTTTTCGATAAAATTTGTTTATTTGTAATAACAGTTAGACATGTTTGATTTTAATATTAAACTGTCATGTGTGGCGTGGTTTGTTAAATGAAGATTAATCATTATTTGGAATTATACTATGTATATTTGGAAAGTTGTTTTTATAATTGCTATGAATGTAATATAGAATTTTGTATTGATCCTTCTTCTTGATTTAATAATAAATCTTCTGCATTTACTTGATTTATATAATATGATTTCCAATGAATTTCATTTTTTTTGCTGATGGATGATTTGATTCTTTTTATAAAACGATTAGTATTGGTTGATTTACGACACACACACACACACACACACACACACACACACACACACACACACACACACACACACACACACACACACACAATTTAGTGCCGGAGAAAATTGAATTTAGTCTATTTATAAAGTTATACAATGTTCAACCTCGTATTTTTGGTTGAACATTGCAAACATCTTGTCAACATAACGAAAATTCTAGGAAAGAATGTTGGAATTTTTTAACTTGAATTTCGAAGTAACTTATAAAAATATTTGCAACTAAGTAAGGATACTAAAATTTATTATTATTTTATATTCCAATGCTATTCCATCTGTTTGACAATAAACAAGTTTTGAATTGAAAACAATTTAGATTCATACATAGATTCATTAGTAGCATGTACTCTTCAATTTCTTTTCTTGTTAAATGCATGGATTGAAGTGAATTTTGTATCAGAAGAACTGTAGTCTTCATAGGTAAATTAGGGTATTGAGAAGTATCATTAAAAGATACTAATTCAAATGATTTAATTGCCTCCCACCCTTCCTTGAGGAGATGACCAGTCACAAATTAATTGAATAAAAACGTTAAGACTAGGCTTATATTGTGATAAGTTATTTTGTTGTTCCATAAAATCTTCAAGCATCTCCGAGATTTGCAATACATTAGTAATGGATAACATTTGCAACTGAATTTGACTTTGGCAGTTGTTGAGTTGTTTGAATATTCTACTACAGAAATCAATAGAGCTCTAAGCACGATCTGAACTTGGTACTTCATTAGACTGGAGAGACTACTACCTCCTCACCAATATTGCATGCAATCTCGGACTTCTGTATAAAACATGATCTTGCATTTATAATATGCATGAATGACACCACTTATTTTTATCATTATTATTGTAATGGCATTGTTAAAAAAGAATTGTTTATTTTAAACTGGTTTATTATGATTTCTTTTTTGTAATGGGATATTTAGTTCTGTACAAAACTTGATCAATTAGAATATGCATCAATGGCTCCAATTATATTTTTACATTGTATTGGTATTGTTACACAAGAATGGTTTATATTAAAATGGTTTATAATGATTCCTTTTTAACTTGGAGTGGCTCGAGATTAAATATTTAGATTATATTTATTTATTGTATTATTTAGTAACCAAACTGACCTAATTGTAACATAAGATAAATTGACTATTGATAGATAGAGGGTACTATCAAATTAAAATACATTACCTTTCTTTTAAAGATTTTTGGTCTAATTACCAGTTTTTTTTTAAAATTTTGAATCTTTTTATGGAATTTAAAATAATGTGAGAGTACTGGCCAAAAGTGGGTGGGTGGTAAGATAATATTTTGAAAATGATGACATTTATTTCATGTGAGATTTATTTATAACAGGGTTTAAAATTTTATTTCTTAAACACCTGAATACTATATTGCAAATTTAAAGAAAATCAGAAATATTGGTCATCGTTTTTTGGACCCGTGTTGTCGATATAACGTGAATCTAATGTTTTTTTTAAGGATTAAAAATTATTATTTAATTAATAGACTAGTAGGAATCAACAGTTCAAAACCAATAGCAAGATTATTCAGAAAGTTTGTGTAGACAAAAATCAAAACAAGTCCCGAGCTAAGTTAAAGAAACAGTTTTCATGCTGACCTTGATATACAGATGTGGAGAGGTAAACGATAATATATCTGATGTACAACATAACCATGTCACTGGAGATTTCAAAATGGATCTTCAACAAACGTCAGACTTCTCCGAGGCAACCTATAATCCCGACGAGCCAGGAATACGATTTCAGCGAATGAAGCGAGTCAAGAGCCATTTTGCTCTGTATAACTTACATTTGCTTTTGGTATTTCTTGAAATTGATAGAGGGATTTTTCCTAAGAAATAAATCAATCATCAGCCACGCAAATTTGACAGAGTTTGAAAAGGGACGATACAAAAAGGACTAAAACTAAGAAACGAAATTGTTCACATTTTATTTTATTTCTAGCTCGATAAATACATTACGAAACATCAGGCACTCCAGTTAACTAGCTATATTCCCATCAGGCATCTAAATACTCGTAAAGAGACTGAAACATCGCCATATCGTTGACTTACTGTGATTAACTTATCAGACAGTTGGTTTTACGTGAGTCAAGCTAAGAAACATATTATCTTATAAAAATTATTATTCATATTCTAACCCTTTTATACCCTCCCATTTCGACCTATACAAAAACTAGCACAATAGGCGGTTGATTTCTTCCCCGGGGAAAATTTATTTATAGGTTTAAAAAGTCCAGACTGTGCACTATTACAACGCAAATCGCTATCGGCTCCTAGATAAGAGTGGTGCTAGGAGTAGGGATGTTTAATCTGTGAAAGTGAGCTCTCCCAAGGTGAATCCTATCGGCCGTGCATCTTTTATTGACTTTTTTGAAGACAATTAAAAAATAACTTGTACAGAGTAAATACTATGATTATACTTTATTTTCATTTACCGTTAGCGAGAATTGACAATAAACTGCTTAATATTATAGCCTAAACGATTTCCTTATAAGTTCTAAGCCTTTTAAGATACTGTATAAATAGTACAAAATAAAATGCAGTTTAATATGTTCCGAGATTGTTAACGACTATTTCCTACGATACATCTCGATCCATTTCCTGAATATTAAAAGGCATGAGTGCGCCGTATCAGGTGCAGAGGTTGTGTACATTCCAAAACTGTGGTTATATTACAACTTGTAAGATTAAAAGGATTTTCACCAAGGCAATGTTCGGATATCCAAAACAAGGTTGGTAGTACGCTACACCACGTGTTGTGTAACAGGCTTCGCTGAGATGTAATACAAAATTACGATATCCTAGCAGATAAATCGACAGACAATTATACGAAAAATAAATTATCACTTCACCCGGAAAAAATATATTTCGTCATCTACTGAGAGATAAAGTTAAATGACGCTCAACCAAATTCCATGATTCGACATGCACGTTTATAGAACTCAGACTTGTTTATGTAAAAATGAAGTGTCATGCAAAATTTAAAGTCTACAGATGAACTATATATCGTCATATATTGCCATATTATAAGTACACATTCTTGTTCACTAAGTTAGTTTTTCATATCAGTGTTTAAATAATGTCTTCGCGCCAACTGACCATAAAATAGTGTGGTATGTGTCTCAGCGTTTCTCAAATATAAATTAAGCTCCGTGCACAATTTTAAGTCTATAACAGGTCAATTCGATTTCGAGATATTGAGCGTACAGACATACATACATACAGACAGACAGAACGTAAATTCTTCCAGTCTCACGAGATATAGACTTTGATAACGCTCAGCCAATTAATAGTTAGTCAATGGTATACTAATTATATAATAGTACGGTTAGGTGTGGATAGAGATTAGATGGTACTAAATGTTAAAACTTCGCTGTTATTTTAAGTTACAATATTAAAGATAAGTATCATCAATAAATTACATTAATAAATCAAATATTTCTGTGTGTCACTATTACATATTACGAAATATAAATATTAACGGTTTAAAATAATAATGAATTATAAAATTTGTAATATATAATAACGTTCAGACCAGATAAATTGGAAATAATTTCACATTTTGTGAGTTGGAACATGCTGTATATCGAATCTATCAAATACAAATCAGTAGAAGTGCAAGTAATGGCTTGTGTGGCTGAATTCGTTTTGTGATGGTGATGTGGTATTAGTGGGAGGGTGTAGATAAAGTGAGAGAGATAGAGTGAGAGAAGGGGATTTCGCCATTTCGGATACAGTCGGTTGAACACATCTGACAAAAGATACTAAGTGGAGGAGATAACAGACTTAAGTCAGATCAGCAAATACGTGTCTACACTCCTTGGGAAGCATCTTAAATGTAACAGTTAGATGCTGCTAGCAAAAAAACTGATTTAAAAGTTTTTAAATCCTATCCACAATAAAACCAAATTCACAAAGTTTTAAATTAAACTATTTTTTTTCTTTTTGCACAAAAATACAAAGACCGCTTCCAAAGAAACAGGAATTTTCTCTTTTAGAAAATTAGAAGTGATTACATATAACACTTTATTTAATCCAAATTTTAATCCGATTCCAGTATTATGCTTCATTCCTATAAAATGCATTGTAGGTATAGTTTGTGGTCCTTCCTAAAAGACATTTAGAATATAAATGATTAAGCATATATTTGTGTATAAAGTAATATTGACCTACTCCACCGAAGACTTTGCACATTAACAAATCCTAATAATACTGTTATTTTGTTTGACCACAAAACTCACCGAGCATTTGTACCCAAGTCACGAGGACCTTATTTTCTGGTCTCGGCTTGCCGTATCGCATGTGGTCGTGTATCTCTTGCAAGCAATAAAACATGCTCGTGACTTTGTACTACGAAAGTTCAATCTCAATAGAGACTGGAGTTTTGATGTGCTCACATACAAATATTACGCTATTATTTTGTGAATTCCCTTTCATTACGTAAGCCTTTTAAAATTATCTTAATATTAACAGGATGTTTGTCTGTATAAAATTATCCACGTCCGGAATAATTACATATTTTTTATATAATGTAAATTTACTCTTTTTGTGTATTAAATATTGTGGTTAATAAATTTGGAACACTAGCAAGATTTACGAAAAATTGCATTAAACATAGGAATACGATAGAACCATTTTTTTAATACTTAAAAATTGAGGGTGGATTCAATTTTCACATTTTTTCTAATCTAATACTTATTCATTATGGACTCTAAGGTTAATATTAAGGTTTAATCGACAAATAAATTGTTGTAACCTAATGTTTTAGGAACAAAACAACACAGAATTAGATACAAAATAAACGTTATGTCTCCACAAATAATAATGCATCGTGACAGAACTGATTTATGTATCTATTGGTTTTTTCATGCACTGCAAATAGGAACAAGGAAAAACTTCTATATTATTAAAATCGAAATTAAACAAAGTTACACAATATTATTGTATTGAACACAAATATTATCTATTTTGTTTTTGCAAGTTAGGAGTACGCCACATCATAGATTATGTAACTGGCATCGCTTGAATAATGTTTAGTCAATAGTCATTTCGTTATCGAGATGACTTGCGAATAAATAGTCGGACAGAAAAGAACTTTTTCATCCACCTGCGGAAAAAAAACTGATAGGGTGTCAGTTTACTGAGTGATGCTCAGCCAAATGACATGATTGCATGTGCACCACCATAAGACTATGTATAAATGAAAATCCTGGAAATTCAAGATACTTTGCACATACATACATACATTACTTTGATACATTCATAATTTTGATCGTTAAGTTGGGTATCATAGCAGTGTTAAAATAATAAACGTCTACAAACGAAGTCACCACAAGATAATGTATGCGTTGGGTATAATAAGGATTACATGTTTTAATATATCACATGGTGAAACCTCGTATGATTGTACTCAGTTTGTTTATAAATGATAACGTTGCTATCATGGTTAACCATAAAAATAATGCAAGAGTATTCGATAAAGTTTAACCAAATCCCATGAAGTCAAAGACATGCATTATCATCGAATTCAGCATATTTAGAAATGAAGCTTCCTATAAAATTTCACGACTATAGGTTAGTTAATTTTCGCAATATCGTATGGACAGAAAGACAGGCAGAAATTTAATTTTTTCAAGAATTTTTGCTAAATTTCATCCAAAAAGAAAATCGTATTTTATACGACAATTTAGATGCTTATTTATTTATACTATACTTATTTGATATCTATTGGAAGCTTTTACACTGTAAATGTGCTTTATGTGAATTGTAAGTACATCAGACTTTTCAAAGTTCAAATATAATCTTATGAGAATACTTTTTTCATTTAAAACATATGATCACAAAACAAGCATATTACTCTAGCAATAAGTTACTATCTTAATATCAGCTTCTTTATGATGGATTTCACTCGTCCTATATTTTAAGACAAAATATAGTTTTAACGTTGTAGTAATAAAATATATATACTCAGCATGCTAAACACAATAAAAGATTAGAGCGAAATTTTCAAAATATGTTTTACCGAGAATCCAAGGAGGGGAGATATAACTTTTATGTTAACACGTATGGTAACCAAAAAAATTAAAAAAAGCTGCTATGTATACAAATCGAGAAAACATATATTTTAACTGAATAACTGATAGAAAAAACTGTAGATGACTCAACAATTGTCGAAGACGTGATTGTAGTGGGATTGGCTCTGACAACGCGAAACGTGACATCCATGTTAATAATCCTGATTTTGTGCGAATCCATTGGAAAGTGCCCTCCTCAACTGGATACTATTTCTCTGACTTGCGAGTGAAATAAAAATACCACAACATTATATGAAACTAGTCTCACTGTTGTATTTACATTACTTGAGAATATTATTAAAACAGATAACTGTAACAGGTGCACAATATTAGGAATAATGAATATAAGTGAGTGGGGTATACGAATATATTTTTAGTCCATTCTTTTTCGTTCGTCACATGTTCGATTTGTTTATCCATTAACTGTTTGGAATGGTCTGAAAATGTTTTAAGAGCAATGGCAGTTTCAAATCTATAAGCTTAAGCGTACAATTAAAGCAATTTGTGGTAATTTTTCAAAAATAGATTATCGAAAATAAAAAGAACATCTGATACAGATATACAAAATTATATTCCTTATTTGTATACAGCTTTGTCCTATTCAAATATACTAACAACATATAATAATAAAATATCTAGAATTATAATATTAAAAGTAACTAATAATACAAAATAATATATGCACGTATTAAACATTAATTATATTGAAGGAGTAGCTATTCTTATTGGAAAACACTATTTTCTATTATATAATAAAAGAAAATTCACAATTATCCAATAATTTTATTATTTTACACGAGGGCTTTCGACAATAAAGGTGCCATCCTCAAGCAAAATTATTGGGTAATTGTGACTTTTCTTCTATCAAATAATGGAAAATCAATTTATATATTTAACATAAGTTATAAACACAAAATTTAAACAATATAAATCCTTATTTGTACATTACGTAAAATTGGATAACCTCGATAACAATAATGGATAACCACTTGACCAATAGTTTCAGCATAATAAAGTGCACTAGGAGGCGTGGCCTTCACTAGTGATAAGTGATGGGAAAATGGGAAGGGGATGATTTAAAACAACAAAGATAGTAAACGATGGTTCATGAAATGCCGAACTCGGAGTAGGTATAAAGTAAATAGAACGAGCATGCAGATATGGAACTAAGGTTATGCACGTGAGTTGTGTGGTTGTTTCAACCTTTTAACCTTTAAAAGGTAACTATCCTGAGTTATTAGTAGCAAAATTTAAACCGGTCAAAATATTAAAAAATGTGTGTACAACATTAACTAGTTTCATTTTTAGATTATTTCAAGTGGTTAATAGACCTTTCTGTGAGAAGCATTATTGTGGATTCGAAATCCTTGTATATTTATTACTGTATTAAATACATATCAATTAAAGATTTGCTAATTGAACATTTAAGTTACAAAGATTAATTGTAGAAAGCGAGTGTATTTAGTTCAGAGCATTGAATTGAAAATGTACAGCTCTGTAGTGACAAATGTAGCAGCAGATAGTAATATCAGGGTGGCAGACTGATGAGGGAGGGGAAGGGATATTCGGCGGAAGGGTTAAGTGTGGGAATAGAGGGAGTTGCCTTCAACCATATACGATAACAAACATCACATATTATTTTTATCAACAGTATATTCAACTCTGTTTCCTAAATGTTACTAGAGATAACTTTCTATATTGGAGTTACGAAAGTTACATAAACGTGTGTACGTATTTTAATAAATTTTTAACTGTCTAATTAAACATTAGACGAATCATAAAACGTATCGTCTATATGGACTAAACGCTGTGACTGTTAGCAAATGAGATGGAAATATAAATCTAGGATACAAATTTAAAATGTTCTAGAGTATGTACAAAAGCCTTCATGAATTGTTTTAATTCACCCATTCAATTGTTCATTTCTCAATTTAAGTTTCCATATGTTTCAAAACTTTTATTTATAATAAATATTCTTTATTGCCATATCAATTTTACAATTAATGACAAAGTTAACTTTAGTAACGATAATTAAAGCTTTCATGAATTGTTAATTTACCTATTTAATTGTCCATTTCTCAAGTTAAGTTATTATATGCTTCAAAAACATATATAAAGTTTCATGATTAATACTTGAACACAACAGAAACAGGGGTTATAAATATTTTATAGAAAAGTATCCCGTTTTCTTTCTGAATTGGCGTAAATGGACCAAACATCGCTTTGAATATCGGGAATATCGCCCAAACGGTGGACGATATTTCCGATAGTCAATGCCGATATTCCCTTTGTGATGAATATCTTAGTTTACGAACAAGTATGTTCATTTCTTGAACAACATAAATTGCTGAATTCAACTAAACATCGCATTCTAGGGGGATTTGGATTTAACATTTCCAATTATAGAAAGTATATAAAATTATACCATGACCTTACCCATATTACCACCATATTATGACATTACTTATCAATATGTTGTCTTGTATGAAACCTATTAAAGCCTCACACACCTCTGAGACTAACAGTGAAATTGTACATCGGAAACTTTAAACTAACAACTCAGTTGCAAATTATGTTCGAATACCAACACATAAATCTTAAAAATCGATGCAAAACATTCCTAGAATTGGTATACTACATCGCTTCTAAATGTTCGTGTCACAGAATCTTGATCGTCTATATTTAAGTCATTTTAAGAGATCGCTACCGCTATACATTCCTCTAGCCTGCAATACAGGTTTTACCCCAGAACCTTGTCGTTCTACGTTTAGCCAAATAACACACGTTGCCACGGTCAATACAACCTCTTCCGCACCCAAAAGTTCAAGTATTTTGCTTTGAGTTGAGCCACCTGGTTAGTTTTTGATTTTGTTGCTTAAAAATAAATAAAACCAACAATCAAAGCGTTAGAAAGTTGGAAACTTTCGGTTTGTTAACTCCTGTTTAAAGGTGCCTTAAAATTTAAACATATCTCCAGATTGCCTTTCTGGAATATTTCGTGTATTAACAGTGTAAGACACTCAGGAGTTTTTTTCTCTTTCGATTGGTTTTAGCCTATGTACGGTCTATAGAAAAGAAACAAATGTTTATAAATTTTCTCCAAATTGTATATAAACAAATGTGATGGTGGCAGTGATTAGTTTTTTTCTATTCATTGTTACCAAATTCTATTTCATGATCAAAATTGTGAATATGTGCATTGGGGGTATTCCAAATTGGCTTTCTTTGATACTGTTAGACGTTACATTTACAGCAAATAAAAGATTAAAAGCGGAGGGGCTGAGTGCTAAACACGACTCAACGACTTTTTTTATTACAAGAAAAACTGTTGAGAGGCAGCGGCTCCATTTTGTACCGTTACGATAATGATTAGGCGTATACAGAATTATTTAATTTCTACATTGAACCAAGGAAATGGGATGATATAAAGGGATATAGATTACAAAGTTTTGTATCAGGTTTACAGATTTATACTTTCCGAAAACAAATATTGAAAGTACAAAGACAGAGGTTGTATGGCCCGCGAAGCAAGCATATGTATCCTTTTAGGAAATTGAACTATTCTGAAATATTACATTTGTTTGAATGTTTGTTTTGTAAAAACATTAGTTACTATTTATTTATTTGTTTTTACGGTATGTATTGTAATTTTACATGTGATCTGAAATAATATGTAGCCTACATTATGCCTACTTTCGTTTAAAAATTATCATAGGCCTCCATCCTACTACACGGTAAAATGCTTCCACTAAAAGATCATACATTCCTCCTCATTGGTACATTTGTTACTGAAAGCTTGTCGTTACAGCTATTCAATAAAATATATAGGAACGTCGTTCATATTAATAATAATATTATTTAATAAAATTCTAGTTGTATGAATGGTACTTATAAAAATTATTTTGCTACTAAGCTTTGGGTCCCACTGTTATTTAACTGTAAAAAGACTTGAAATTATTTTTTAAATGTTCAGTGACACTCACTGTTTGGTTTGCCATGTAAAAAGCATATGCATACATTGTTGCTGTTATCCAGCAAAAAACTGCTTGGGAAGCCGCGGATAACTGCTAGTAAGATAAGCTAAAACAATTAGGAATTCGAGATAATTTTTTTGCTTTTACGCTGTTGTACTGTTGTATTTTTATTTAACAAAAAATATGTAAATCAGATGATGAAATACTTATTTGCATTCTTTTTTGGAACCTAACAGCATCTACGTACAACTGTGCATCTAGTATACAGGGTGGAAAAAAAGTATGGAAACGCTTTTCACTAATTTTGTATGGCTTCACTTATACAAATTAAATTTTGTACATCACCACTTGTATTAAGAACCTAGTTTTTGAGACCAGTGGGGACATTTTATCTTTTCAGGGGGACGGCCCGTGAGGAGTCGGACGAAAAATCTTAAATGTAAGCATAGGCCGAAGAAATTAGTTACTTCACAAGACAAAATTACTAAATTTCTTTGTCATGAAATTCATACGGCCCGTACTCTGGATAGGGTCAACCTTTTTAAGTGCGGTTTGCGGTAATGAGTTTCTCTTTACTAGACCTTTAATTTGATACCAAACTCGGCCTATGCTTACATTTAAGATTTTCGTCCGACTCCTTACGGGCCGTCCCCCTGAAAAGATAAAATGTCCCCACTGGTCTCAAAAACTAGGTTCTTAATACAAGTGGTGATGTACAAAATTTAATTTGTATAAGTGAAGCCATACAAAATTAGTGAAAGCGTTTCCATACTTTTTTTCCACCCTGTATACTAACAAAATAATGTTGGGTTTTTAAATTCAGCCTTGACCAAGCCCAGATTTAAGATCGAAAATACTCTTTACAAACATGGACAACATGATGAGTTTATATTGCAAAATCCGAATGTACAATGATGTAGAGAGAGTGCTGCATCCAATACAGAATGAATAGATTGAATCAGCGAGAACTGTTTAATGATCATCAATTAGGGGTGTGTGTGTGGTGGGGGGGTTGGGCGATTATCCCCCTCTTCCATTTAATTCTGCGGAGTGCAACTTGAGGGCGATCTTTGAATGCGGCTTTAGCGATATTTCAACTGCAGTACTCGTTGTAATTGACAGTTTTTACAATCAATTAATTAATAACCAATTAATTTATGAGTGTTAACAAACTGTCTTACCAATCTGGTAGCAAATCATTGAATAGATATGCTTTGTCATATACATCGACATCTCTGATCTCGATATAGATATGCCCGCTTTTAGATATTAACATTTTAAGAAGCCTACATTACAATAAATGATGGAACAGTTTCTTAATAGATATTATAAGTGAATTTATATAACTTTTATTAAAAAAAATTTATTATATCTTTTAAGTTGTTGTAAGGTGTTAAGTACGTAGACGTTCAAATTATCAAATTGAAATACTCATCTTAATTATAAAATATCGTACATTATATTCAAATAGTTAAATAAATTCACAGTTTTTATAATTATGCAAAAAGTAGCAGAATTATGAGTGAACGTGGTCATTAATATAAGTTCTTATTGCAGTAAATGCTATCTCTGTTATATTATTCTATTATCCAGAACAATTGCATAAGCTATAATCTCTAAACAATTGTTTCATTTTAGGTATATTAATTTTAAAAATAATTGCTTCGATGATTTAACAACAGACAATTAACAAATTGATTTTCTTCTGTTTTGAAGTTAGGTGGCTTTAGTTATTTTTTTCGTTCATGTTCTATCATCCCTGTGGTTTGTATAGACAAGCACTTATTTTCGTTATAATTTAATTTTGATTATTTTGATTTTTTTACTATTAAATTTTATTTTTCCAATAATTGTTGAAGTTGTTTTAAATGTGTGGTTTTTTGTTTGAATATTCTGCCATCAAAATTAATATAGCTCTAGGTATGTTGTCAGTTTGTACTTCGTTAGACATATGGTACTACCATCACCTTACCAATACTGCACACAATCTCGGAAGTGAGTTTCAATACAAGACACAATCTTGCATTTGGGACTCGTTGCGCCAGCCATTGGGGCTATATGTCTGTACTGTTATGTGGGTCGGTATATTGAGAAGAACTTTATCTGACCAGGCTTACTTTTATATTTTATAACTTCAGTAAACAGACTAGGTCTTTTAACTTGCAGGTTGGAAGTAAAATATATATGAATAAAATAATAAATTTACACATATACAAGTAACTCAAATAAATATTCAGGAATTAATAGATTGTGTGCGGTTTCATTATTTTTATTATAAATTGGTGCCACCCTTGTTTTCCTATGTGTAGTTTAATTTAATAGCTGCAAGCACTACGGCGAATCATGAAAAAGCTATACTTAATTACTTCGTCATTTTATAATATAAAATAACTACGAATACAAAAAAAAATTAAAGAAAAATATGAGCTTGGAGACATTTTAATATAACTCTTCTTCGTGTGCATGATGGAAAAAAACCTACAATACAGTATATATTATTACTATTACCTTAATCTGTTTATATTATTACTTATGCAGTTTTGGACCTCTTAATGTAAATCATTCATTTCTTACTCCATGTCATCTCTTGTCTGATCGATTAATCTCTGTCCTGCTATCATCCGATACATCCAGAGATGGACGGCCAGAATACATGTTTCTGGACGTCTGTGTTAATGGAGCACACATTTTAATTGCTGTTTGTTACAGAGCTCCTCACCTCGGCTACATGATCTTCTGGGTTTTTTGGCTCACTACAGTCATGTTATTGTGATGGGAGATTTTAATACTGATTTACTTGGACTAATTACTTATGACCAAACTTTTTTAACTAATATGTTTTACTCGTGTAACATGACCATACTTCCTCTACTAGCCACTCACCACACTGAGACTGCCGACACCTGGCTTGATATCATTGCTGTCTGTGACCGAACCCTGGTTAGGCACGGGCAACTTCCTGCTCCTGGCCTTTCCAAACATGACCTTATTTTTCTTGCTTATAAACTAAGAACTCCCAAGATCGAACCAAAAGTTATGTTTTATAGAAACTACAAAAATATCAATCTTTATTCCCTGCTTCTCGATGTTTCTATAACTCCATGGCATGAGGTCACATCGGCTGATAATGTGGACATTATGGTATCAAAATTTAATTCATTAATGAATGGTCTTCTTGATAAACACGCTCCATTTGTTTCAAAAAGAGTAACCAAACAGCCTGCTCCATGGATCTCAGAATTTATTCGACACCTTCAGAAGCAAAGAGATAGAGCTTTCCTTAAGGCTAAGCGATCCAAGTTACGTGATGACTGGGCTGGATATAAAAAATTAAGGAACAATGTGCAACAACAAATTAGAAATGCCAAGATCAGGTTTTACTACTCTTCCCTGTCTAAAAAACAATCTAGCAGAATGTTATGGTCAAAATTGAAAGAACTTGGAGTTGGCAAGCCTAACACTTACTCCCCGGTTTCCTTTAATCTCGATGATATCAACAACTTCTTTGTTGAGATTCCTGTTGATTAGTCTGGGGCTCAGGAGTATGTCTCCGAGCTCGAAGGTGCTACTTTTGATAAACCTGAGTTTCAGTTCTCTTTCACTCCGGTAACAGAGACAGATGTATTAAAGTCTATTATAAGGATGTCCAGTAACGCAGTCGGGGCCGATGGCATTCCTATAAGGTTAATAAAAGATACTCTTCCAGTCACTCTTCCAACTATCACTGCTATTTTCAATAAATCTCTGGCTACTTCAATGTTCCCATTGACATGGAAGTCTGCTTTAGTTCGCCCACTTCAGAAATGTTCCTCTCCACAAAATCCTTCACAATTCAGGCCAATAAGTATACTCCCTGCTTTATCAAAGTGTTTGGAGCGGATTGTTCATCAGCAATCTTCAATATACCTTGAAAGTAATACCATTTTATCAAATTTTCAATCTGGTTTTCGCTCCAACCACAGCACTACTACTGCACTTTTAAAAATACTTGATGATATACGCCTTGGAATTGATAAGAGTCAGGTAACCATTTTAACCCTTTTCGACTTTTCAAACGCTTTTGACTGTGTTTATTATCCCCTTCTCCTCATCAAACTTAGGAAGGATGGTTTCTCTGATGGTAGTGTCAAGTGGGTTGAGTCTTATCTTTCGGGACGACGCCAGTGTGTCAGGTCGGGTGAGAAGCAGTCGAGATGGAGACCAGTCACTCGTGGAATTCCACAGGGTTCAGTCCTGGGGCCACTTTTATTTTCACTGTACATCAATGACATTACTACTCAAATTATTCATTCCAATTTTCACATATATCCAGATGACTGACAAATATATCGCCACTTTTCCTATAAGGGACATACAAACTTGTGTGACTCTCATGAATTCCGATATTGATGCTGTTACTCACTGGACTTGGAAACATGGACTAAAATTAAACGTAGACAAAACTCAGTGTATTATGATAAGTCATTCAAAGCTTGTTCGTAAAATTGACTTTACTACGGCTCCCGAATTAAAACTAAATGACCAAGATCTAGAATACTCTGAGAAAGTAAAGAATCTAGGACGTATTATTGACAAACACTTAAGATGTACTGAACAGGCTTCTTTGATATGTAATAGGGTCTTTGCCGGTGTTCACAGCCTCAAGCGGCTGGCTTCATATCTACCACACCAAGTTAAAATAATGCTGATAAAGACTCTTGTACTGCCTCACTTCAACTACTGTGACATAGTCATTAATGACATGACTGTGGAGCTTTCAAATAGACACCAGCGTGCTCAGAACTTTTGCATTAGGTTCATTTTCAATCTCAGACGTGATGATCACGTAACGCCCTTCTTCAAACAATTATCTATATTAAAATTACAAGATCTTCGAGACTATCACTCACTCATTCTGTTGCACGCTCTTTTAAATACAAATTGTCCCAGTTATCTTTCAAACAACTTTCAATTTATGTCTGAAATAAGTGAACGAAGTACAAGGAGGGGTATATCCTTATTATCTATACCAATTCATCGAACAACTACCTTTAGTAAGTCGTTTACAGTTTCTGCCTGCCGATTGTGGAATGCCTTACCTATAAACATCAGAGCCATTGATAAGCGCGCTCGCTTTGGGGCGGAGGTCAGGGCCTTGATGCTGGGGGCTCAGGGGGTATATAGCGGTTGGCGGCTTTGGAATGTGTTACTTAGGGCAATTGAATGAATGCAAGTTGAATGAATGCATGCGTGTATGTCTTATTATAGTTTTGTAAATATTTATAAAGTTACATTAATTATAGATGTTGTTTTTTTATTATTTTAAAGCTAAGATTCTTTTAACGTATAAGGTAAATAAATAGATTTATTTTTAGTTATACATGTATATGTATGTTAGTTTAATTTTTTACGAGGTTAAGTGGTAGAAAGGACTTTATAGTCCTAACTTCGCCTCTAATAAAGACATTTTTTATTTCATTTCATTAACATTTTCACTACCGAAGCTTACATGATCTTGTAGTGTGTGAGTGATCCACATTGGACACGGCGCCGCTCTGTAGTCACAGTGTTTATACACAAAATCATCTATATTAATGTCATCATCTAATGATGTGCGGATATACACTACTACCGACGTAAGAAACAGAGTTTAAAAAGTTTTTACGCCTGTCCGAATACCGAAAAACTTTAGAAAATTTAAAAGTTAAAAATTAACTTAATGATATTTAATTAACATATATTTTTAAAGCACGTTTCCAATTTTGTCAATCAGTTGAAACATATTTTGTACCGAATCTATCAAATATAAATCAAAAGATGAGTGCGAGTGATGGCGTGGGTGGCTGAACTCATTGTGTGAGTGATGTGGTATTAGTGAGAGGGTGCAGATAGATAGAGTGAGAGAAGGGGATTTCGCCATTTCGAATACAGTCGGTTGAACACATCTGACATTCAGGAATGTTTTCAGACCAATGATTTTATCTGAGTCAACGTTTTTATATTGTTCAAAACGATGAAAAATAACGTTGAACATTTTTGTGTCTATTGATCGCAGCTCGTAAGTCTGCTGGTATCATCCGATGGAGATAACAATATTTTCAATTGTTATGGGCTGTGCTATGATAGAAAATAATTGGAAATATAAAATGATAAGACATAAAAGGATAAACTTTTATACTTTTATAATGGAGTTTTTAGTTTTCAATAACTTTTTCCACTACAATGCACTTCACAAATATAACTTGACTTCTACCTTGCATTGCCTGAAACGTTTGACAACTTAGTCTTCTACATTACTCCATTTCCAAGTCACTAATTTCGTTTTTATATTGTTAAAACTCAAGCCCTGAATGTTTGTCTTTAACAAGTCAACGGTTTGTATAAGTGTAAAATAAAACTGCGCAGTGGGGTCCTGGCTGATGGTATAAGGTTAATTATTTTAATTTAATTTAACAGAGAAACATTATGTAACGATAAAGATTGTTGTAGTGAAACGTCTTCAATAATAAAAGTAATACTTTGAGTTTAAATCTTTTTAGAATATTAAGATTTTCTAGAAGTAACCTTACTCTCCGCCCAATGAGTGCGAGAGAGAGAGAGAGAGAGAGAGAGAGAGAGAGAGAGAGAGAGAGAGAGAGAGAGAGAGAGAGAGGAGAGAGAGAGAGAGAGAGAGAGAGAGAGAGAGAGAGAGAGAGAGAGAGAGAGAGAGAGAGAGAGAGAGAGAGAGAGAGAGAGAGAGAGAGAGAGAGAGAGAGAGAGAGAGAGAGAGAGAGAGAGAGAGAGAGAGAGGAGAGAGAGAGAGAGAGAGAGAGAGAGAGAGAGAGAGAGAGAGAGAGAGAGAGAGAGAGAGAGAGAGAGAGAGAGAGAGAGAGAGAGAGAGAGAGAGAGAGAGAGAGAGAGAGAGAGAGAGAGAGAGAGAGAGAGAGAGAGAGAGAGAGAGAGAGAGAGAGAGAGAGAGAGAGAGAGAGAGAGAGAGAGAGAGAGAGAGAGAGAGAGAGAGAGAGAGAGAGAGAGAGTGAGAGAGAGAGAGAGAGAGAGAGAGAGAGGAGAGAGAGAGAGAGAGAGAGAGAGAGAGAGAGAGAGAGAGAGAGAGAGAGAGAGAGAGAGAGAGAGAGAGAGAGAGACAGAGACAGAGACAGAGAGAGATTCCTGCAATGTTGTGTACAAATTCATTGTTATAAGTACGTACTTATGTTTACAATCACAATTTTTTTGTTAGTTGTGATTAAATCGAGTCCTCGGTTTGTACAAAAAATTTTTATGTTTTATAACAATTTTTGTTTTTAAAGTTTCAATATGATGTGGTTTTTAAATGTTTCAAATTTATTATTATATTCACGTTGAGAGTTATTGCCCCATGAGTGTTTGTGTCAATTCAACATCTAAACTACTTAAAATTTGTACGCTCTTTATTGCTAAATTTTACGAGACTATCAAAATACAAACATTTGTATTAAATGATCTGAGAATTCTAAAACATTTGTTTAGCGCTATAGCCATGAGGACGATTGCAATAGGCCGATTTATATAAAACCTACATAAAAATATAGACAAAATGAACAAGAACAAAACAAAACATAGAAGAGATAGCGATTTGGTCTATCCAATACATAAAACGTTCCATATTAGCTAATAATAATAATAATGTTCAGCTTGTTTAACTGCAAACCCACCGAATATTTGTGCTCAAGTCACGAAGTACAGTAGTTTATTTCTTGGTCTCAAATTGCTGCATCGCATGTGGTCGTGCACCGCTTGCATGCAATAAAACATGCTCGTGATTTATATGGAAGTTAACTTTAATCTCGAAGAATGAAACTGAGATGCGAATCCAACTACATAAATTGAAACTACATAAATTGACTACATAACTACATAAACTACATAAATTGAAACTACGTGCATTACACTATGGGCTCAGTGTTTTGTAGTTGACTCAGTTTTAGAAGTTAGCCTTTCCGTATTCAATTGTTTATTGTTAGCAAACTAACGGTTAAGAGATCACGGATATATTCGATTTGAGTTGGACCTCACCTTACTGGATTTTACCATACTGTTTGTGTATGAGCTTCCGAAAGTTGCCACCACGTCGCGACACCGTCGTGCTATACATATTTGGATCTCACCTTGTCAGTGTGTGTGTGTGTGTGCGTATTAGCCCCTTCAGTTAGACGACTTGTCCACCTCCCCACACACCCCTCCCCTTCTCTACAGTTTTTGTGATCGCCTTTGTTGCAATATACGAACGACCCCACGGTCCTTAGAAAAGTAGGGTGGTTGGTTAAAACTAATGTGTTCTTCGGAGTGCTACGTGTTGTGAAAACATTCCAACAGCCTATAAACTGCTTATTGCACGGAATTATTAAATTAAAATAATCTATTAACAATTTGGATAAACTATTCAAATAGGTTTTAACTGCATGTCTATAAATCTACGTATTGTTATTACGCACTTAATTATAAGCAATTCATCTATTCTAGATGCAAGTACATTTCGTAATTTATCCAGTTATCTAGAACCATAACAAAAGTTTTGACATAAAGAAAATATTTCTTGGAACGCAATTTCATAATTAATAAATTTTAAACATTATTGTACTTTTTATAATACCTTTAAAATGGTGTCATTAGGTAGGGGATCCGATTTAAAATCTTTTACACCCCCAAACTACCACATTTTGGAGAAGTAAAAATTTTCGTACACATAAAAACTCATCAGTTGGAAACATACTCATACATACATAAAAATGCTCAAAAAGAAACTCACTTCATCTCTGTTCATATGAAAGTTGAAATATGTAAATTTATGCTACTACGAATTTCCTTACCGCTGTCATCCAGTTATGATTGGTTCAGGTGTAAGTAGGACTAAAGATTTGTTCTGCTACTGTGAATTTCCTTACCGCTGTGATCCAGTTACGATGGGTTCAGCTGTAAGTAGGACTAAAAGATTTGTTCTGCTACTGTGAATTTCCTTACCGCTGTGATCCAGTTACGATGGGTTCAGCTGTAAGTAGCACTAAATATCTGTTCTGCTACTGTGAATTTCCTTACAGCTGTCATCCAGTTATGATGGGTTCAGGTTCAGCTGTAAGTAGGACTAAAGATTTGTTCTGATACTGTGAATTTCCTTACCGCTGTGATCCAGTTACGATGGGTTCAGCTGTAAGTAGGACTAAAGTTTGTTCTTCTACTGTGAATTTCCTTACCGCTGTCATCCAGTTACGATGGGTTCAGCTGTAAGTAGGACTAAAATTTTTTTCTGCTACTGCTAATTTTCTTATCGCTGTCATCCAGTTACGATGGGCTCACCAGTAAGTAACACAGTTGATTGATTTTCTTACGGAGATCTTCACTGCATTTGGGTGCCATTTGTTGAATAAAACTTCTGGTTTTGGAAAGTAAGCTGATAGATTTATGCTCCATATTTCTCTTTACTGCATACCTTAATAGGCAACATTACCTATGGAAAGCAATTCTAAATAAGTTGGTCAGCTGGGATTGTGAGTTTATTTAAGTCACACCTAATTTTCATAGCGTGTTTATGCCCCAGTTTTGAATTTAGAATGCATTTTAAATTTTGATTACTAGGGAAACAATATTTTGTGATTGTTTGTATTTATTTTATGATATTATTTTGTAAAGTTTAGCCAGCCAATCTATTCAGGTGCGTACTCAGAATGCACTGGGGTCAAAGACTACCTGGTAAAGGACGCAAGCGGGAGTACATCAAATCTCACTAACATCGCGTCGTTAAAAATGCAATATCTTGGTGAGTGGAAAATTTAAAAAAAACGATCGCATTTCGTTGTTTAGTGCACAGCAAGAATACGAATGATGTAGGCGATAGACTGGTCTAATAGTACAAGAAGTCTCATCAAAGATAAGCATTCAATAAAAATTTTGAAAAAAAAATCTCAAGTTCATAAATCTTTTTGGGTAATTCTTAAATATAGCAGGTTAAAAATTTTAGGTTTGCTCAAAAAATAATTTTATTGAATAAAAAAATAATTATGTAAAAGTTTTACATACTTTCTATCACCACCTATCAAATAGGCCTAGACGATCGGCCCTTCAAGTAGTAATCACTTTCGAATAATAAATTGTTGTTCTTTCGATTTTGTTTTAATTGATTGTAGTAATGACTTGTACAATTTAAAATGGGCTAAATAGTCAATTCTTTTAAACACTGTAAAATGAGGCGTTAGGGAATTTTTATCAACATAGTAAAATAGCTAAAACATTTAATTTCGATATAGCTACTTTCAATCGTTATAGTATATATTGTGTATGACATGTAATAATCCTATAATCGCAGTACATGTGTTTCAAATTACTTTATTATATTTCATTGGTGTGGTCTACATTTATTAAGGAGTTATGGTCTTCGTGCCATTGAACTTGGGCATCGATACTATAGATGCATTAAAACATAACGGTACTTTTATAAATAAAGGATTAATTGCTTTACATTTTGAACAGCAGCTGTTGTTGCACATTTCCACAAAACCTGGATGCCAGTTTATCTTCTGAACTGCAAAACTAGCTGCAACGTGTACAAGCCTGGGCAATTAGTTAAAACCAAAGGTCCTCTGGGAAGAGTGATCAATACAGTACGGCAAATCGTCAGTTAAAAGAAAAGCTTTTTTCAATTGCGAAATATTGCAAAAGAGAAACTTAGTGGAAGGCCTTCCTTTTTAGCCTTGATAGGCTTCTGTTAGAAAAATCTAACTTGCTCTTATTCTAATAGTAATAATTATTATTAACAGTTTTTACAGCAAAATAATGCAACTGTGTGGTGTATGAAAGAAATATAAGATCAAAAGGTTTTTGGTTCATTAGAGTGAACAGGTGTGACAAATGTAGTATAAGATAGTAATATCAGAATGGGATAAGACTGGAGGAGGGGGACAGATATTCGGTGGAAGGGTTAAATGTGGGAATAAAGAGAAGTACCTTCAACCATATACGGTAAAAAGTGTTATGTCACCGTATTTTATTGACAAAATTAAAATTCTATCTATAGCGGGAGAGACCCACTATTGTTTCATATTTTATGGCAACCATTATAAATACAGTTAAAATCGGGTCAGTTTTGTAACTATAACGGCTGATGATACATTTTTCTTTGTCATTGGAGTATATATTTTATGGTTAAAAGTTTTTTATGACCCACAAATGTTATGACGTAAAACTAACTGTAGTAAAGTACTAAATTTAAGAATAAAATTAATAAAACTTCAAAAGTATAGTAACTAATGATGTGTTTTAAATTTAAATATTATAAACACTTCCGCTAACATACGACACGATGTCTGAACACTGGAACATACTGCATGAGATTGTGAAGGTCTAGCAGTGACCGTGTTAACAATCACATGCGTTATTTATTTTGTACTTTATGCACTCTTTAACAATAATTATAATTTAATTGTCTGAACTGCAATCATTGAATTGGCTTTCAAATATTAAAATCTACTTTTAACTACTGACATCGCAATTAACACAAGTAGTAACAAAATAATTATAATGACAAAATTCCATTCATGATACTTTTATGTGAATGATATAAATCTATTAAATTCACAAAAACTTAAAAATTTAACTTTCATTATGTACCAAAGTGTGTAGTACACCACACCAATAATCGATGATGCTGCTTGCAAAATTTAAAATCTATAACTCTTTTCATTCTCAATATGTCTTTT
The DNA here is from genome assembly GCF_021130785.1 of Homalodisca vitripennis. Lineage (NCBI taxonomy): Eukaryota > Metazoa > Arthropoda > Insecta > Hemiptera > Cicadellidae > Homalodisca > Homalodisca vitripennis. The sequence goes on from NW_025779210.1 coordinate 23,352, forward strand.
GGGTGTGTAGCAGACAGAAGACCAATCCAGAAATAAATTCTTACTGCCTACCGAGTAATATGCTCCAATGACGCTCAGCCAAATGACATAGGTGGATATACACTATCAAAGAATTTACTTTTGTCCATGTAGAAATAAAATGTTATACAAAATTTAAGGATTACAGATTAAATCTTTCTCCAGATATATTTCTACATGATAAAATTCACATTTGTGTTCATTAAATTAGGTTTCAAAGCAGTAGCATATTCAAATAATAAAAGTTGCGTTGGGCTAGCAAGTATGGTGATTGCTTAAAATCTCGTTTCAGAAACAAAATGACAATACAAGAGTGCGCCTTAATCAAATACGGACCTTTAACGTTGAAAAATGCCACATGACAAAATCTCTCTATAGCTCAGTTCGTTTTCAAGATAAGCGGACAGACAGACAGACATAAATAAATGTTTCAGGTCTGACATACATATTGTCATATATAATTTTTAGTGAAAAATTATCACTTGATAAACGAGGAAATTTTAAAATGATTTACAACACGAGTACGTCTTTGAATGTAGATTTGTTGTTAAATTGCCATTGCACTTGTATAATTTTTTTTGTGCGTGAATTTTACATAATTTTCATCCATATTCATGACTAAAAGCTACAAAACTTGCTATTTTATTTTAAACAGCATACATTATCTATACATAAAACTAAACATTAAATGTACCAACGATATTAATTTGTAGTTTTTCAACATATGTTAATTTATTTTTATTTTTGTAAAATTATTATCGCGTACATGATTACGATCTGAGACGGAATACACACAGAACACATGAAAAATTAGGATTTATATATCCCTATCAGTAATATTTTAGAGATTTTTTTATAAAATACTTAATTTTTATTTTTATGTTACTAACTAGACTTCTGTTTGAGTGCATAGTATATTTTTATTGGTATTATCCAATAGAAATTAATTATCTGGTATATTTATATCATTTTTACAAATATACTTGTCCGCTTTTTTTACTCTAGGGTTACATTTTTCTCGTGACTAGTAAAAAATCAAGGTTAATTCAGTAATATCCAGGCATTTCTCAACAACAAACGCAATAATGTATAAATATATTAACGTAGATTTAAGTAATTGATACATATTATATGTAGTAATGAGCATATTAATTTAAATTGTACAACCATAAATCTTACAAGCAAAACATTTTACAAACAGGAAATCCTAAGAGCTCAAAAATGTTTTTGAGGGTCTGTCAAGTAGGAAACGCAATCACCTCAGTAAGAATTATGTAATTACGGATATTCCAGAACTATTTCAGCGTATGTTGGTTCTTATGTTGGTCCCCTATAATTTAACACTAATAGAGAAGTCTTAGAGTCAATTGAGCAATAATAGATATCTGGTATTTTTTTCGAGAATTGGCAGTAAAACCTGATTTTTATATAAATAATGATATCGGTATTATTTGTTAAAACATTACGAGTGACTGTGTGTATTAGACTTTTTGTGAATATAAAAGGCAAGCAATATTGCCCGACTCCTACAGACATTGCGTTCAGTTATTCATAACGGTAGCTCTACACAACAGCTAAACAAATATATCTCTTATTTCAGTATGTGAATATTTACTGAGAAAAACTGTGTGGGTTTACAGCTACATACTAAAGATATTAAAATAAAGTAAATTAAAATTATTATATTATTTAGTTATAAATTCATACACACGCGCGCGCGCCCACACACACACACACACACACACACACAATTTTTCGTTAAATTAATAAAAATATATACTTATATTTAATCAATCTAAACTTAACCAGTTATATTTAAATTATAAAATAAATTGTTATAAGTATATCCTAATAATTTTATAAATGGGAGAGCGATTGTTGGTTTGTTTTGGCTTCACACGTAAACTATTCAGCCGATTGTACTTAAATTTTACATGATGAACATTCTTACGGGGGTCTTGGGAAGAATTCTTTTTTCGAAAGTCCATCCAGACTATCCCCCCTTTGAAGTAGCGATAAATCCCATATTGTTCTCTAAAATTATGAAATATTAACTAAAGGAGCATGTGTAATGTAATCAATTGTTTCTGTGTTAATTTTCACGCTTTTTTCGAAATTAGTGATTAAATAAGTACTCATCTGCCTTAGAAAATGTCTTAAAAAATAAAAACCGGAAAAATGTCAGAATTTGACACCAAGACTCCCTTTGAAGTAGCCGGCAAGAACTATTCTAGATGAAAGTTTACTGGACTGTGCTTTTAAACTAATCTACCAAAAACTGAAACATATTGTAAATATTATAAATTATTTACAATATTTTCTAGTTTATAAATATACAAACCCGTAAATATTGTCATTGTTAATGTACTTTCAATAGTTTTTAATTATTATGAGTTTATTTTATTTTCTTGATCAGGAAAGAGAAATCAGCTATGGAACAAAAAACACTAAAGTACGTAACAATGACCATAAAATATACACATTTTAACGTATTGCCTTGATCGTGGAGGTGTGAAGGCAAATTCAACATTAGTATTGGAAATAAAATTCACTCGGGACCAGAAGTGCACTCGAACTCATACAGGTGCAAAACCTACGAAATTGCGTGCGAAGCGGCGGGGACTGCTAGTAAGAACTTTCTAGAGATCGCTAATTTGTATTGTTATTATTTTTCTTCAAACCACTAATATCTACTAATATTTTCGGAACAAATGTTTTGTTATATTTTTACAATTTTATTAGATTTGATTTTCGGTGAAATTGATTTATCATTGTATTCTACAAGCGTATTGCTTGGCTTAGCTGTTTAAAACTTAGTATTTAATTTGGAACAATTTGATATTCTGTATATTTAATAACATCAATAAATAGGTAGTTTCATGATTTCTATTCAAATGAGAGGAAGATTATCAGAATTATATTGGCTGCAAAATTTCAAACAAATTAAGATAAAATCCTCTAATTAAGACGAGCCATAAAGCTTAGTATCAGCAGAAAGGGAACTGGCTACGTATTGATTGTAAGCTCGTATGTGTGTACCAGTGTGTCGAAGGTCTGCTCGGCAAACATGACCTTATTACACTGATCCCCACTGAAATTACTTTTTGCGACGAGCCGGGTCGTTAGACCAGATTAAATCTGATATACTTGTTTACTCTCGTCGGTATTGGATCCCGCAAACATTATTTGGTTTTACCTTTTAAACCCTACTGGCACTATTTATACTTCGATGGCCTAGAAGTAGTTCTTGTACGTATTGTCTCTTTGATATCTTGAGTTACTATGTGTTCTTAATCTCATATAAAATCTTCCCAGAACATATTTTTGGAATAAAAGGATTAAGATATATGTGGAGATGGGTCTTTACATAGTATAGTAATCATCGTATAAAAATCGTTATACACACCATCGGAAAAAATAAGTTTTTATTTTTATAATATTTTCAGTAACGGGTTTTCTCAGAAATAAAATACCTAGGTTGTTTACGTATTAGTTGGGTTATGATACTGTACATACAAATTAGAATTATAGTTTATTTCTTTGTTTGAAATTTCCTTTTAGTTGTCACTGGACAAAAATATACTCTTTAGTTTATTTCATAGTATAGTCCTTTTTCGATATAGACTAGTGTGCACCGAGTCATCACACAACATATTTGTTGAGATTTCTGACTTATGCTAGTCACAACCACATATAAGATAAAAGCAGGCGTCTGAAATCATCATATATTTAAGCAATATATAACTAATAAAAAATCAAAATTTCTGACAAAAACAGTTAAATACAATTATATTCTAGTTATTCACTGATTTTAAACAAAAACGTCGAGACTTTAATTGCTGTTACTACCTACCTACTTTATGTGGATTGGCTTTAGCTTTTCATACATGCTTACGATTGATTTAATAACGTTTTATTTGTAAAGACATTCTCTACAACAATTATTACACAATTTTTTATTTTTTGTACAAATCTGATGTTGAAAAGGTGACTAACTTTTCTTTAATTAAACCGCTACAGCGAAACAAATTCCCAGAACTCAAGGCGGACATGACACAACTCTCAAAGCGGAAAGTTGGAAAAATTAAAAAACTCAGTGAAACATCCGTTGCAGTCTCCCTGCCCCCTCCACCCCTCACACTAACCCTTCCACCGGGTCCTGACAACGCAATCACTAGCTGAATATAAACTCTTCGTGAACCTCTTATAAAACCCCAGCGGCCGATCCGTCTTTTCTTTTCCATCTGTTTCCTTTTCCTTCCTCTACTATTAATTGAACTCGGGGGAGGGTTTCTTTCTCAGTTCCATACATGTAATAATTATTTCCCAAAGTCACTGAACTTCCTCTGCGTTCAATATTATAAATAATACTTATTGGTTTTATAAAATTAAAGATCATGCTAGTAATAAACCAATCTTTTCTATGTCGCATCAAAAATGTATTTTACAATAAGTCTAAAATATCGATAACACTTTACTACTATTCAATAGTAATGGATTTTAACTCTTGCTAAACAAATAGACAAACGTTATAGAATACATTTTTCAACATATCCAGTATTGAAAGCAAACAAATCATTACAACGTTTTGGGAACAACGTTGATAGTTTTGTAACAGTCAAACTTAGTACATACTTTTAAAAATAAGGCGAGAAAGCAATATTACCTACACTATAAACATATGCTATCCTGTTTACCTTAAAAAGTCCATGCCAAAAAGGATATCAATCCGAGTAAAACATTTATGTTCAAACAACTCCATCATTATACTAAAACATTATCTAGAGCATTTACTGCTAGGAACTACCCTATCAAGATTATTAGAAATCAAATTCACAAGTATAACAACAGCATCAACAAGAATAATTAGATGATCCAAAATGTATTACATAATTTTCCCGGGGCTACATAAAACTAACAATATATTAAAAACGGCAACATTTTAGAATCATCTCCCTTGTTTTCAATAACCCCGAACTAAGCCCCTAAACAAGAATTTTCTGGTAAGACCTAAATTATTTCCTTACCAAATTCCAAATTCAGATGCCAATACAAAGTTTTTGGTTGTGCATTCTTGCGAAGACAAGCGTGGTGCTACATTCAAAATTTTAAATGCTTCTAATAAAGCTAATATGCTTCTAGTAAGCATAACTAATAAAACATATCCAATTTCAAATAACATTAACTGTATATAAAAGAATATAGGTTATCAGTTGTCATGCAAATTTTGACCCAAGGGCTATATTGGTTTAATGACAAATCCTTTACATATTAGGATGAATAACTATCGGTCTTCATCCAACAGAAGAGGTGAAAAATTGGTTTCATAACACGCATTGGCTCATAACGAAATATTTAATAACGGTTACTCAATAAAAGGGAAAGTACCAGAATATTTATCCAAAATTAAATTTGAAAATTTATAACAAGCGTATCAACTTAATCACTAAGTAAAAATTACCTTTCGGTTTGAATAAGAAATGATCTGTTAAAAATAGTTTAACTGGTGCAAAAAAATTTATTGTTATGGTTTATTATCTTGTTATGAATGTACAACTCAAAAAGAAAAACACTGTTGATATTTCATTTATTTTAAATTTTAAGCTGTAGAACGCCATTGTTTATTTCCAAATCTTAATTTTAATATAACGTAAACTTCCCAAAATTCAAACACGCGGAAATAAATAAGCTAAATTATTATGATTTTATTGTAGCTTTACTATTTACTTCTTGGTTCAAACTGGTAGTATGATCAAACTCGAATGTTTGATCCGAGAGTAGAAGAGCAATAGGCGATGGTTGCGTATTCCCAGCAGAACGGTATCTGTTGATATACACAATTTTGTGTATGTTACGGTTCGTAACCTTTATTAAGACATATTTATAATGATATGAGTTATAAGTAATGTAACATGACGTATTATAATTACTTTAATGCTTTTCAAATATTTTATTATGAATACGAAAAATTTATAATTTTCCGTCACCCAAATCTTGCTACCCTGTGCATATAGAGTAGCAAGAGCTAAATTTGGGCCTACACACACATAATCCCATGCCACAAAACAAAGATTTTTAATTTCTGATCAAACATATTAATGTATAAAACACTTTTATTTTCTTTATTTATTGTAATAAACTGATAAAGTTTCGGGTGGTTTCTATCAAGCACATGTGTAAAATTATCAGATAAATTTTAACTATTCGACATTTTGTTATGATCCTTTTTAAAATAAGTTAATTTGTTATTACGTATATATAATATAAGTTGGTACATTTTTCAATAAAGAAATAAAATCTGTAAAATTGGTTGAAAAGTACACAAAAAAGGAATGTCATGTGTTGTTAAAGAAACAAAAAAATGAATGAATAACTGTGTTTTCACGATGGAATACTCTTTAAATTTACTGTTTTCTTCACATGTTAGAAACGTTTTGTATTACAGTTACCAACTTTTTAAAGGTCACTCAGACCTTTTTTAAGTTGCTACACGCAGAATGGTGGAATTCTGTAACACTTATTTAGTGTGAATATAGTTATTTTTGTAAAGATCATTTCCCCAAGTAATAGTACCAACCGAAATAATAAATTAAAATAAAGTATTAATATTAATACATTAATCTTGTCACCTCCAAATATTTGTGTTTTGTATTATTAATCCTCTAGAGTGGACCGCATATCGACTATTGACTGCAGTAGACATTATACGGTGTCCTTATTCTATTTACTGTCGGTGTTGGTTGCCAAAATCTCCTCATTTGTTACAGCGGCGATAACGTCAATACACATTTTTAAATTTTCTTAGTTAGTAATAGTTTAAGAGATTCCTCAAATCCAGATTGCTATTTTCAGTTTTATTTTTTACAGTTGATGCAATGCATACATAAATAATATATAACACTATTGGTGTTGCAAGTGTATTATTATAGTTACATATTTAATTAATATTTCAAAATATGTTTTAAAGTTGTACAAATAAATACAATTATATATTCAAACAATTAATTTTAATTTGCAAATTGTAATTCTAAGTAGTGTTTAGTACTTTTGTTGTAGTAAAAATATTAAAACAATACAGTTGTTTTAATTTTCGTTATTCCAACACGATTTTAACTTTTAATCTTCCTGTTTATTATACAAATTATATTTATTTATTTGATAGCCTAAAAATATATAATTTTTACTTTATTATTGTTGAAAAGTACACTAATACTAACGCCCCACTAAGACAATATTTTATAGCAAAAATCTCATTCGCACACGATTGTAGTTTGATTTACACTGAACAGTCAGTGAAGAGGTGCTGAAGTTTTGATTAACGATGAAAAGTTTTCCTTGTCAAAGTTACAAACTACCAGAAACAAGCGCTCTGGGCTATAGCTAATATTTTACCCACTTGCATAAGTGGCTATACAGGTGTTTGAAAAGTCTGGGTACGGCTTAATATTTTACAAACCATAGCAGATAACATCTATAAACTTTGCACATTGTCACTATATTTTTCCTGGCTATTACCATGACATGCCAACCATGGGGGGAGGGCCCACAGAGAAAAACATGGAAATCTTAAATTAAAGCATGGTTAAAATTAAAGCACTTGAAAGAGCTCAGTTAGTAGAGTTGAATGCTGCAAACCGCATCTCAAAAGGTTTATCCAATCAGAAATGGCGGGTTGTTCAGGGTACACATTGTGAAGTACATTATGGGCTGCCATTTCTGACTGGATCGTCGTATTCTGATGCGGTAGGCGGCGATTCACTTTTCAAACACCTTGTATATAACTGGAAGTTGTTGTAGTTGATTAGTGATTTGCACGAAATCATATAAACTACTAATTGTAGTTGTAAACATTGATTTATGCTGTTGATGAAAATTAATAACTACAAGTTATTATGGTGATCTATGATCTTTGCATTTCTATGAGGATGAAGTCATCAAAATATAAGTTTGTATAATGATCAATAACCATATGCTTTTGGATGTTGATTAATTCATCTAATTACAAGCTGGATTGAATTAGTTTCCATAAAAGATTTGTAACTAAAAATAAACTTTCTAATCTGATTTACTCGAAACCAGTTTATGCGTATGCCTTTCAACTGAAACCTCAATTTGGAGGGATTTATATTTTGTAACAATCATTAACACTGAATTCGGTTTCACCCATCCTTATAATGCCTGCAACTAATAAAAGATCCTTGACAAATTACACGTCTATTATTTACTTTTACAATGAAAACAGTGAGGTGGAAAGAAAGAGAATCAGACAGTGATAAGCAGTGCATTAATTAAGTAGCAGTTCAGAGAACAATAGAGTTCTCTCCAGTCCTGGCAGGATTTTACCTGTTTGAACGTGAAACAATGCCTGGTGCCTTGTCTGCCACTTTTAAATAATAAGTATACTTTCTTCTAGTTAGAGACAAGCCATGCACTGTTGTATTATAGATGCGGAGGATCATCGATGTGGACTTTGGCGTTTCACTAGCGTGATCTCGTATCAGAATCAGGGTTCATTTAATATTTAGATATATGAATTTAGTGTGAAGTTGTAAAGGAAACTCTTTTTCGAAAGTAAAGTCTAATTATAAACAAAACACTTTGCCTCCCAACATAATATTAGTCAACTGTAAAAGCAGAAATATTATTTCTATGTTTCAAAAAGCAACCAATGCTGAATTTGCACTATACAATTCTTCCTAAATCCTCGGAAATGTTTAATGTATTGGGAAAAAAGTTGTCAAGTTTACTGTTTAAAATAATTATTTTTAGTAAGTATTAAAATTACCCTGTTTTGACTAGAATTGTTAAATTTTAAAAGCTAACTTTTGTACTGCTATTAAATTAACTACCAGCTGAATTGGTCTAAAGGTAACGTAGATGTTTTTAATAGCTCCCAATTCCTCAAAAATACATGGAGTTTCTTTAAACGTTATTCATTTAAATAGTTTGTTTTATTTGATACACAAACGCTTTTATCTGGAAAGTTTAGTTCAAACTGTTATAATTTATTTATTTTCGTTTATTGGAACAATAATTGGTAATTTTGTTGAAATAAATACGAAGCAGGATTTGCAATCGAGTAAGAAACACCATGTTAATAAAAATAGTGATGAATAAACTTGTACCTTATGCTCGTATTTACTCGATGAGGCCCATTCTCAGGGTATACGTAGCAGCGAGTATAACACGTTCCTTTGAAAGGTAGATCTTCTGTATATCAGGAACGTCTTAGCAAAACAAGCTTGAAGAAAAGCCAAAAGTTTTTTTCTGAATACTATTTTTAAAACTGTCTTATGAGTTACAATATTATTACTAAGCAGTTTATAATCCTTTAATTATTTATTGGTAATGTATTTTTCTTTCAATAACACTGTATTATGTATAGTTAATATAATATTTATAAATTCATATCCAAAACTTTAAACTATTACTGATAAAACTAAGTATAATCCTATAAATACAAACAAAGTTTCTACAGTTCGATCAATATAACTCAATAGCAGCACAAGTACTTTATTTAAATGGACGCCTGTTGAATTCCCAACGCTATGAGTATGCAGGAAATAAATTGCCTCATAAAAATTGAAGGAGTTTTGTTGCTATAAAGGTCAAATAAATTCAGATCATTAATTCCTTGATTTGAAAAAAGCGTATTCACATCTAGGGTCTCATGGAATAGATACCAATACAATTTTCAAAGTTTTAACGAAACAACAAAAAACGTTTTGGTGGTTTAGAAAGTCAAACAAAAATAAGAATTTTACTATAAAAACATTTAATTTTTCGGTATTTCTTAATACACTCGTTATGTTTAATTTATTTAATTATTTAAACTAAAGAAATATTTGTTTACCAATTAGTAAAAAGTGTGTGGCTCATACACTACTTTTACATTATAAAGAACTAGGAGCCTTTTAATGATTATTTAGCAGTTTCTGAAACTTAAATGCAAACAATATCAAAAGAAAGTCGTTTATTACTACCAATATTTTACTAACACTATAAACATTGTTTATGCTTTAATTAACAGAAATAAGTGAGAAAATAAATTAAAATTATTGAGTGAGAAAATTTACTCTTTATTTCTGCCAAACATAGTTAATGTTCTTCATCAGATTTGTATGGTTCTTTTTTAATTGACATTTTCTTTGCCATTAATTTGATCATCTCTAATTGCCTTCAATTCTTGAAATTAGGTGTAGTAGGTTTTAGGAATCACTCCTGATTTGCACATCTTATCATCTAAGCCCTTCAATTTTGCCTCAATAAGTGGTATTTTTGTTTAGTTGGCTGAGTTAAAATTAAATTATTGTTTCTTTTCAGACCTTTTTCCTTTTTCACAGGGGTTTCTCATCTTCTGCAATTGTTGCTGGTTTCTCTGTAATGTTTAATGCCTTGAAATCAAATTCCCAAAGCTCATTCTTGAACAAGGCATGTCTGGTTATCCTTTTTCTACACGGATACATTTTACTCTCACCCAATTTTACTGTAGCAATCACGATCATTAGTCGTGTTAATAAAATCATGTTTCTGCAAACCTTCAAAGTCCACAAGATCCATTACTTTGACCTCAAAAGTTTACCATTCTTTTTTGCAAGTCTGATAACATTTAACCATTCTCTCCAGCAATAAACAGTTGCTAACTAGCTTGCTGCTTCAGTTATGGGATGCAAGAAATCGCATTTCTTGTGAGTGTGGCCTGGCTCCTAAAACTATATATATAACTTTAAGGCAAGGACGAATGCTCAACGCATATCTGAGCATTGCGACTACAATTGAATTTCGATTTTTTTCCGGGATAGCAAAAAATAATGATCGCAGGTCCTTTTTTTAAATGTATTTCAACAAACATGAAGCTACTTCTATTAATTCTCTATTACCTTTTGTCTCATAAAAAAGTAAAATCCTTCCTTCGCTCCAACGGGTGTACACTGTGAAGCTGTGAAGTTGTAACATGCTCCTTTTGTAAAACACTGGCTTAACAAATTTGAGGGGACAGTATAAAACAGGTTATGAATAAAAATTTGCTGATGGGTTGGTAGGGGAGGGAGTTTGATGTAGCTTCTTTCACTTTCTCACTATTTGCTGCACTATTTCTCATCTGTGTGCTAGAGCACTTTTTTTAGAAATAGGCAATGCCTCAAACTCGTAACACCAGTACTGGTCTTTCTTCGGGACATAAAATTCTATGTTCATTTTTATTAAGGCTTCTTTGAAGATGGTTTTGCACATAGGTTTGGCATTTTTATCTTTACAATATTCTAGGTACAAGGAATATTCTCTCTTCATTGAAAATACTCTCGAGATACTTATATTTGTATTTATTTTACACCGATAAGTAGGTGCCCTTGACAAGGAATTAATGTGTTATAACATCAGATAAATTGTTTCACCAGAATAATTTGTGGCAGGAGAAGATTTTCCCTTTCCATCGAATTTCAATATTCTATATGCAGAAATTTTGTACTACTATAAACTTGTTCTTTTAATTTTAAACAACGTCTAGGGTTGCTAAAAAACTTTTTACTCAATATGTATTCTCTTTCACCCTTTTTTAGAGAAATGTTTGTAATCTTACGCTTAGATTTATTAACTCGTAATATATAAACTTATTTAACAGTTATTCTTCTTATTAAATATTCTCTTTGTAATCTTAGCTCCCCAAGTTTCCAAAACTGGAGCAAAAACACGATGTCGATCATCATACGTAAATTATTTGAAACTGTAGTTACATTTATAAGTATCGCAAGGCATTTTGATACATATTTTGTCCATACTCTTGTCAAAGAGTTGATTTATATATATATATATATATATATATATATATATATATATAAGTAGATAGTAATATGGCGGTTCTAGCTCACGTTTGGGACAGACGGTAAATCAATGAAAAATACTGTTTAAAGGACAATAAACGAATCTGTAACTCACGAATGAAAAATTACCGAATCTATAGCTGTTTGCTTCTACTTTCTTGAGCTGTCAAATCAATCTATTTGAAATGTCTGCTACGACGAAAAATCTTCTACTCTACAAAATTGATAGTAACACAGTCTTTATCTTTAATAGTCTTCTTTCCAGTAACAACCAAGTGTAATTTATCATGTTTATTCAATTCTTTAATCTTTTTTTCATCCAAAACAGTCAAAAATCTGTTCGGCAAGTGTACTTTACAATCTTCCAACTCGGCAATTATTGTAAACCCGAATTTATCTTTCATTTTCTCCAAATTCAAGATTCTATATTTCTTCCTTTCTTCCAATTCATTTAACTTCTTATACTCTTTGAATTTACATTCTCCAATATCATTTAACTCCTTCAAGAACTCCATTTAAATAGAAAAAATTTAAAGACGGAAAAAATGAAATTTGCTAACAATCACTCGAGAAGTCGGGGAGAATGTGAGTAAAACCGCATTCTTTTCACGAGGTTCTTCGTTTAATTTCTCCAAATGTACTATAAAATCATCAAAGATTTCAGGCTTAAAATCGTAGACAAATTCAACATCCAGATAATGAAAAAATACAGGTAATATCTTTTCATAATAAACGTGTGTATCGATACCTACAAACCTAATGTATTCTTTGAAAAGGAAAATAATTTTGTCAATGGTTCCAAGAGATAAGTAAAAATTTTTATTCTGTTTTCTAAATTCTGTAACAAATTTTGTTTGCTTCTTGTCTCCATATTGCAATTTTGTAAGCAGATTATTCAAATGTGTTAGTTTATTTCGAAATTTCTTAGGTTTAGGTCTTTCATACAAAATTAAATTACAATCTCTACAAACTAAATATTTTTTATCAATAATTTCTCCTCTATTATAACACTTGTAACAGTTGGCATTGTACTCTTCCATTTAAACAAAAAAAGATTTTTTTATAAATGGAGATTATGGAACTAAGTCTACCGAGATATAAATTTTTCAGCACAAATGTTTATGTTTACATTTCTACAACAGAGATAAATAGAAATAATTTCATTCTATTGTACAACTATTTAGGATATTTTGTCTATGATTACAAAGATTATTACGGAAGAAATCGAGATTTTTCAGTGGCGAAAGAGTATATTTTTGAAGTATTAGAAGGAATGAAAGAGAATAACATGAATTTAATCAATTATTGTTAAAGACATACAAAATGAGTGTTGTTAGTGTGCGTGTTTTTGCGATATCTACTTAACTTCTAAGAAATTTGGGAATGGGATAAGAAGAAAGGTATCATATGTTTTATTTCAATCAACTCTAGATTTGTGACGTCTGCTGAGAGCGTTTTGTACCACTAACGCTTGACCTTGCTTTGCGCACGCCGTGTGTGGTACAAGGACAGTAGTGACACCAAACAATGACCTTGCTTTGCACACGCCGTGTGCGACAATGAAATCACTGTAAAAACACTTAATTCTGTATTACAAATGAACACTATTTTCACACAATGTTTTTATCACAGTTTAGAATGTCTACACAAATTCAACACACAATCTTCTTGTAATGTCTTTCTTCGAGAATATAATAGAAACTTATTAAATATGAAGGACAACGCCCAGTGGAACACTTCACTTCACTTTTAACAAGAAACACAGATCTTCACAGCAATCTTCTTACTTTATAAAGTCCATATCTTCTTTCTTCAACTTGCAAATACATTAGAATCTTCTAAAATAATGATATATCTTGTTAAATTTCGTTAAAATAGAGGAGGATCACACATGGCTAGCTATACGTGGCCAACGCCCAGCAAGAGATGAAGACGAGATGTAGTGTTACCAACATGTTAAAATGAAATGTCTCAATTCCCTAGAACTGTTATAGTTTCCAATGTATATTAAATAAGTATATATCAATATTTCTTTCAAACCTTGTTGTTCAAAAACCACTCAACCGATTTTAATGAAATTTGGTACACATATAGTAAATACTTAACTCTTTCGACTTAACTTATCCATAAGGGTGAAATCATCCCCTATTTCTTAATATTCATAAAAAAATATAAAAAATTATCAGACAAATCTGAAACTTCAAAAACAAGCGAGTTCTACTTAAAATTTCATGAAAATAACAAAATGTTCAAAATCTACCCCAATCATCCCTTATATTTAAACTCTTATATCTAGAGAACTATTGGAGCTTTTCTGATGAAATTTGGTATATAGGTTCAGTAAATATTAAAGTATTTTGTAAAATCATCACTTCCGGTCCATGACCTTGAAATAGTTTTTTCCTAATATCATCACTATTTTTCAAAGTTTTTTTACTGCAATTTAAAATGAATACTTTTATCAATGTCTTTAACAATTCTGTAAAGTTTTAAAACTATCCGACGAATAATAGTGAAAATAACGCGATTTTTACTGAATTTCTCTAATATCGTTCTTAATCACATCATAGGCTAAAAATTTCTCAGAAACCACAACCACATAACATGTCGAGTTTGTAACAGCTTTTTGAAAATCCATATTGATAATTATATCGTTCTTTGAACCAGAAATATTTGTCAAACTCTTTGTTGTATCAATGACATAAATAGGTCTATTCGCTAAAAAATTCTTTAGGATTGTAATACATTTCCTTATTATTACAGTAAACTTTCTTAAAATCTTGATACATCTGATACATGATTCTGAAAAAGACCTCCGGAAATGTTTAAATTTTGTAATTCATCTGGATAATAAGAACCGTTCAATTTTACTCTGATATTTTTTACATCCAAACTATCAAACTTTGAAGGATTTTTTTCTTGATTATTCTGTCTATCTGTTTGAAAACCTATAATAACGAACTTGGGATTGAAGATATTTCTATAAATGTTTGTAATATCGAACGAATAAGTTGTTCCGGAAATACCTTTTTGTTCAATACATTGCCAATCTAGAAAATTAAACATAATGTTTTGACTTTTTGTAATTTTATCAATCAATCTAATTTTACTCGTGGTTTTATAATCAATCATTGGAACTCTAATAAAAAAATCTGTAATTGTTATTTTTCCATCAACAGGCATAACATTTCCAGTTGCAGTCTTCAGAATCACATCATCGTCTTCTGCTCTTATAAAACTTAGATAAAATCCTCCTTTATAGATCGGAATAGTAACATTTTCAAAAAATCCTAATCCAAAATGAGATAAATTTCCAGCTGCTTCAAAAACACCAAATTTAAAATCTGATTCAAAGCCATTAGAAGTTTGAGAAATAACATCACTTTTTGAATACGAAATAGTTCCTTTAATTGTGCTTAATTGGCCACAGTTTTCGACTTCTTCTATCAATTTATTGTGTTTTCTTACTTCAATCTTAGAAAATAAAAACGGTATAAAATTATCGATTAATCTAACATTATCAGTTCCAAGATATGCTTGACCATCTTGTTTTGTTAAAGTTCCAGAAATATAAAACTGGAAGTTAGACGAGCAAAAGTTATCTCCAAAATCAATATTAAACTCAGTTCTTTTATTCGGTTCATTCAAATGTTGTTTACTAATTGGATAGAAATTTTTAAACTCCGCCCTTTCAATATCACTAGCATATTTTCTGTAGTCCGCCATTTAATAAGAGAAAATTTAGAAATTTTAAACATCATGTATCATTTTTTCATCGATCTAATGTACGTTTTTATAAGAAAAGATATAAATTTTAGTAAAATAATTAAAAAGATTAGAGTCATTTTTAATGATCTACTTCGTCATATTCAGGATTCTCTTCCTTAAATTTTGCGATCTCGGTCACATATTTCAATAAAATTTGCACAGGATAGTAACCGCTATCTATAATATTGTTCCAATCAACTGTAGCTTTATTTTCATCCAAAAACTTTATACTCAAGTGTTGATGGAGACAAAGAACAGACATATGATCTTTTAATTGATAATGTATATTTTCTTGAATGAACTCTGATGATAAAGTTTGATATTTAGCAATGTTATACCAATTCAATTTGTTTACGTATAATCTCATCATATCTTCGGATAATTCATATTTTTGAGAAATATCATCCCAATGTTCTTTTTTCAAATCTCTTTCGTGTTGCATTATAAAAAGATCGAAAGCACTGTAATGTCCCGCCATCTCTATTTATTAGGAAAAAATTTCAAATCAAGTTTTTATAAATTGGCTCTTTTTAGCGTTACATTCAGCACATTTTCCAGAAATTCTCTTAACTCCATTGATGTTTGCATAGTATTTTATATCATTTGTTGCAGTTTTTTCTTTACATCTCACACAATATATGAGCGCCATTTATATAAGGAAAATTAGTCATCATAGCCGCCTAATCCATTAAATCTGTTATCAATGTTTTCAAAAGATTTATTAACATCTTCTTTAAATTTATTAAAGTTTTCTTCTAGTTTATTTACTTTATCGAGATATAAAGAGTATTGATCATCTATTCTTTTAAGTAATTCATTATTATGTGTTACATTCTCATTGAAACGTGTACCAAAATTTTCAAAAAAGTTTATTTTCTCATTGAAACGTGTATCAAAATTTCCAGAATTTTGTTAATTACTTCGCCAACTAATTCATTAACATTATTTTTATATGTATTAAAGTTTTCTTCTAGTTTATTTACTTTATCAAGTAATTCACCAACATCGTCTACTGATCTTTTACTTCTTTCATCAAGTTTTTCATAGACTTCTGTTGTAAAATCTTTAACATGCTGTTTATGATTCTCATAATTTTGTTTTAGTTCATTAAACATTTTAATAGGATCTTCTAATTGAATCATTACAACAACATCAAATGGATTAATTCCTTTACTAACACTGCTAATTCTTTTTCCTTTAAAATCTAAGGCATTTTTAACATTCGGATCATGTAAATCAACAATATCGATGTTTTCTGATAATTTTAGAGGTTTTAAAATTTGTTCTTTAACAACAACATCATGTTTGTCAATACCAGGTCGAACACCGACAATTCTTTTTTTATTAGCCAAACTAACATAATTCTTTTCAACTTTGATCGCTTCAGTAATTTTATCAGCTTTTTCGATATGAGACATTAAATTGGTAAATAATTTTTTTACACCATCATCAACTTCTTTTTCCAATGTTTTTATTTTATCAGCAACTTCATTTGAACTCATGAAATTTGCAAGTTTGTTATCATATTCTGCTTTAAAATCTTCAATCTCGACAGCAAACATATCTGAATCTGGAAGGTTTTGTAATAAATTTTCTAACTTGTTATCAAACTCATTTCTCAAACTATCAAAATTCAAACTATTATCTACATTTTGAATAATTTGTGTTCCAAATACGTCAAAAATATTTTGTGAATCCATATTTATTAAGTAATAATTTGTTAACAACTTCTTTAAAATCTTTACCATCACTCAGTTCATTCAACACAAAAAACACATAAATGGCCACAAATTGGGGGATCTTTATAGTCTTGAATCTGAGAATCATTGTAGTAGACGCTTGATTTTTTTAAATATTGGATCAATTCTCTCGGTGGTTTGTCCTCAATTCTTCCATACGAATCAAAATAACATGCATTCTTATCATTTTTATAATAACAAATCCAATGTGTTCCACTTCCCATAATCGAGTCTAAATTCACAATTCCACATTCAAATTTCTTAACTTTTTCAGGTAATGTATCTCTCATGAAGATTCCTCTAAAATGTTTAATATTTTTGCAGATTTCTTCCAATTCCCCGAATGTTAAAGGTTTAAATTTTTTTTTCAATGTTTGATTTCACGTAATTCAAAGTTTTCTCATCTAATCCAGATCCTGTAACATCTTCCAACTCTTTATCTAACCAATTTAAAATGTTTCGAACAATAGGAATCACATCTTTTTTAACGATTGGAGCAGCTTTACGAACATAAGGAACAACATTTTTAACAACTGGAATATTTTCTCCAAAATCTAATAAATCTTTCAAAAGTCCACCATTTTTGAGTTCTTTCAACTGATTATAAGAAAATTCTATTCTGGTTCCTTTATTGTTTTTCTTATGTTTTTCGAGTTTATTGTATTGTCTATTTGTTAAAAATATCTTATCTTCGCCATTTTTTAGTTGATCTATTTTAAATTGAATACTAACGGGTATTTTCTTCTTAAAAGCGGATTTTATTTTTTCTTTCTGATTTTTGCTGAAATTTACGTTCACCTCCATTTATATAGTTAAAATTTCAAGTTCTCTTCGATTCCCATTCCTAGTTTTCTCTTCAAAAACATTGCTCCAGCTGTTGGAAGCGCAACAAATCTTTCACCTAAACTAGCATCTTTTGATAAAAATCTATCAATTGCCTTATCTTGCAAAACTTTATCTGCGATATGTCTGGAATTTGTGTCTCTATGTTTTGCATAAAAAATATCGTGTTCCATAGCAGCTTGATCTAATTTATTTATACCAGTATCTCCTCTTTTTTAGTCTTTTTTCGAGTTTTGTGCCGGGCCCCAGATACTGATAAGTTGGCACGTGTAATTCAAAAGGTAAATTGTTGATAAAATCATTCAAAAGTCCACTACCCTCAATCATAGATGAACTTATTGCCGGCAAAACTCGTTTTAAATATTTAATTCCATCAGGTTTTTCAATCATTTCATCAAGTTTGTTCGAAATAAAATCTTTAATCGCTTTCTTTTCGTTCAAAAAATTGTTGTTTCCAGCCTTTTCTTGAGCATAAATATAATTTATAATTCCATCGAGTTTTGTCAAATCGTCGATATATCTGTACTCAATCTTATTATCACTGTATTTTCTTATACCAGATCCTTCGATTCGTTTTTCCCAAATTGGTTTAATAACACAGATCCTGTAACTTATAGTATAAAAGATTTAAATAATGAAGAAATAACCGGAAAGTTTTATGAATATGAATTGAAGAAGTCAAAACTGTAATATAAATTTTCTATATATAAATGGCGCATCAAAAGAAATGTACAAAGTGCAAAGAATTTAAAGATTTAAATGAATTTTATAAAGATAAAAATAGGAAAGATGGAATGCATTATAATTGCAAAGATTGTGAAAGGGAATATCATAAAGAATTATATGATAAAATAGAAAAATTAACTTTGGAAGATAAAGAATGTCTTAAATGTAAAGAAACTAAAAAAATTTCAGAGTTTAATAGTGATCACTATAGTAGAGATAAGAAAGACTCATATTGTAAAGATTGTGTAAAGAAGAATCTTCATAGATTATATTATGAAGATACTCATTGTGAATGTGGAAGAATTATAAAATGGTTAAATAACTATGAAAAACATTTACAAACCAAATATCATAAGTTAAGAGTTTTTAATAAAATTTAGTAACATTTTCATCGTGTAATAATTTTTTCTATATAAATGGAGTCTCAAAAGAAATGTACAAAGTGTCAAGAAGAGAATAGAAAAGACTGTTATTGTAAAGAATTATATGATAAAATGAACAAATTAACTTTAGAAGAGAAAAAGTGTTACTTTTGTAAAGAAATTAAAAATATTTCTGAATTTAATAACTGGCAGTATAGTAAAGATAGAAAAGATGCTTTTTGCAAAGATTGTGCTAAAAAAATTTTCAGCGAAAGTTATAAAAACGAAATGCCTTGTGAATATGAAAAAAAATTCTACAATGGTTACCTAGTTATGCTAAACATTTACAAACAAAATATAATAAATCGAGAGTTTTTAGTAAAATTTAGAAACATTTTCATCGTGTAATTTAGATATTCTATAAATCAGTCGAGATTCTGCCATATTTGTAGTAAAATGATTTCCGTTGTATAAAATATTCAAAGATTCTTTCATTTGGTTATACAGATTGATAGAATTTGGTTCGTCATCAATGAACAAAATCTCTAATTCAGGATAATTTATTTTTAGATGTTTTAATCTTTTCGGTATTTCTCTCTTTTGAGCTCTGATAACGTAATAAGGATATTCCCACATGTGATTCTTCTTAATTAACACAAAAACATGGTTGTTTTTTCTTATCAAAATCTTTACATACCATATCTCTCTTCATTAATTCCATTCGCAATTCTTGATTCTCTATTTTCAATGATTCCATTTCATCTTTAATTTGCAAGTGTTTAACTTCGTCCTCTAAATATTTAATCTTGTTTTCAAGTTTGTACTCACCAAATTTTCTAATGGAGGGTAAAACCTCTTTTGTAACCCACTTTTGAAAGGTTTTTGCTTCTAATTTATTAGATCTTAGTATTAAAGAATAAAATCCAGATTCATTAATGAAAATAGTGTCAGGATGAAGATTTTGAAAGGGTCTATGGCATAGACTCTTGTAATTTATATATTTAAAGGCTATTTTCTCGTCATTATCAATATTATTTATGATAGCTTGTCTAGTATTTTCATATTGTAAAATTTCTGCAACATCTTTAGCCTTAAACCAAATTTCATTATTTTCGTCAACAATCGTGCAAATGTCTTTATTATTGAATGTAAGTTGATTGTTGAGTAGGTCTACAACTGACTCCATTTAGATAGAAAAGAAATTTAACTAGTAATTTTTATTTCGAGAATAAAGGCCAGATTCATTGATAAAAACAGTGTCAGGATGAAGATTGTTAAGGGGCCATTCGAATAGCCCCTTGTTTTTTAAGTAAAAATATTGAATTTTGTCATCATCATCAACTCATTTTTATTCCTTTTTCAATCTTAAATATATTGTTGTTTTACTCTCATTATTTAATAAATTTCCTTCAGAGTCTTGAATAGTCAGAGCGATTTTTTGAATTCTTTTAATATTTTTTCTAATTGGAATATAATCGATTTCATTTGGTTTTTCACTGATTTTTGATCCATAAACAACATTTGGGAAAAAAGTGTACAAAATTTCAGATTCTTTGTGTAAATGTTCGGTATGATTTTCAAAACTAGGTTCAACGAGATTGCAGTGCACTTCAATTACATCAAACGGTCTAAATTTTGGCGTTTTATTTCCTAAATATACCTGATTTGGCTCAATAGTTTCTTGAACAAACCCTAACAATTCTACAATAATTGCTGAAAACATTATTCTTACTGGTGATTTTATTTGAATTTTATTAGAGAGATAATTTTTTTTGCATTTCAAACTTGTTTTCGTCAAAGTTTAAAGATTTATCTGATTGTTTGAATGTTTTCAGATAATTTTTAAGGGAATTTTTTATTTGATCGAAGGTATAATATCCTTTGTTTAAACCATAATATTTTGTTATGTTCTTCTCACTAAATCCTATACAATAAGGAGAACTTTCACTAATATTTATTACAAAATTGTCAGAATAAAAACCGCTTAAACCGATAAAATAATTTGATTCTTCCTCTAAATGAATAGGATGTTCCAAGTTTAAAAATAATTGAGAGCTTTCTGAAGTCAACTTGAACAGCTTCATTTTCGCAAGCGTTGCTTCAAGATGAAAATCTTCTATTTAAATGGAGAAATTTTTAAAGCAAAAAGATCAGATAAAACTTCAAACGTTTGAAGAAAATAAGAAAGATCAACCAATCAGATTGTTAATTGTTGGTTCAAGTGGATGTGGAAAAACAACTTTATTATTGAATTTTATCTACAATAGGTTGATTCCTTATTCCAATTTGTATGTTTTTAGTAAATCTTTAGAACAAGACGCCTATAAAAAATTACAAGAAAGATTTGAAAATATTGAGAAGAACTTAAGTAAGAAAATATCATATTTTTATAATGCTTCTGAGGACATAGTTCCATTAAGCGAATGTAAACCCAATTCTTTAATCGTTTTCGATGATTGTATTTTAGAAAATCAAGACGTTATTAAAGAATATTTCGTAATGTCTCGTCACAAAAACATATCTTGTATCTATCTTTCTCAATGCTTTTCAAAGGTTGATAAACAAGTTATAAGAAATAATTTGAATATGTTGTGTGTTTTTAAACAAGATGATCATTATTCCAGAAAGATTTATAACAATTATGTGGGATCTGATATGAGTTTTAACCACTTTATTGAGTTGTGTGATAAAATTTGGAAAGAAGACTACGGTTTTTTTAACTATTAATCTAACTTTGAAGCCTAAAAATGGAAAATATTTGAATAAATTTTCTAACATAAATGCTGCTTAGTGGTCTGATAAATCTACTTGATAAAATATTTGTTACAACTATTTTTATATTATCTTTAATTTTTATTTACATTATGAAAATAACAGAAAAACGGTAAATCTGTTCACGTTCCACGTTCACGTTCATGTTTCACGTTCATGTTTCACGTTCGTGTTTACGTTTTCACGTTCATGTTTTACGTTCGTGTTTACGTTTCACGTTCGTGTTTCACGTTCGTGTTTCACGTTCTTGTTTCACGTTCATGTTTCACGTTTCACGTTCATGTTTTACGTTCGTGTTTACGTTTCACGTTCACGTTTTTACGTTCCACGTTCACGTTTTACGTTCCACGTTCACGTTTTTACGTTCCACGTTTCAAAATTTTCCTAAATAAATGGCGAACGTAACTTCTGAAGAAGCGAAAAAACTTGATCAAATCGAAAAGAAATTAATCAAAAGAATTTAAAGAACAGATTCGAATGGATGAAGAAGAACAAGAACTTATTCAAAAAATTAATCAACCTGTAACATCTGCAATAAAAAATGTTGAGGGCAAAATTGAAAATGTTTTAAGCGATAATCAAAATTTGATGAATTTGGTTCCAGTTGTACGACAATTTGCTGATATTTCGATACCAGAATCTGAGTTTGAATTGCCAAAATTACCATCTTCAACACCATTTAGACCTCGAATCATTGAAGACTCTACCATAGTTGAACCAATAAGTCCTGGAACAACGGATATAATAATTGGTGAAATTGGTAAAAAATTTCTTCCTAGAGCGAAGGATGATAAATTTGGTTTGTATTGGGACAGAAAAAAGAAAAGTTTTATGATTGGAAATTTGCCCGTGAATTTTGAGCATAATGATATCATTATTAATGAAAAAACATATGAAGGAACTCAAGGTTTATGGAGATTATTAACAGGCACTGATGTTCCAAAAGACGGTTTATATTCTGAAGAAGACTTGAAAAAGTATACTGAAATTTTATGGAAATCTGATTCAATTTACAAAAATAATGATCCATCAACTAAGAAACCAAAGTCAAGTAAAGGTAAAAAATATCTCAATTTGATTAATTTGATAAATCACAAAGATTTCTCTTGACCAATTGTTCTTATATTTGTTCGAAAATGTTTGTTTTTTACTAACAATTCTTACATGATCATTGACTTTAAATTTAGTTTTCGTGTGAATTTCAGGTGGAACATACTTGAAAACGGTCTCTAATAACTCCTTTTCTGCATCCTTATCTACGTCTTTCGGTTTCATTTTGATTGTGCTGTGAACTGTATCGTTTATAATTGTTTACGATTTTTTGAAGAATATCGATCCATTTAAAGTTTTTATTAATCTCAAAAATTACTTTCATTCTCTCATTTTGAGTTCTGTTATATCTCTCTACAATACTTGATTTCTCTTCGTTTTCAGTATGATAAATCTTAATGTTGTATTTCCTCAAAACTTCGTTAAATTCTTTATTTTTAAACTCTAAACCCTTATCTGTATGAAGTAGGTTAGGAGGTTTGTGATTGATCCTTATGGCATCTTTTACTATATCTTCGAAAGCTTTTGAAATATCCTTGCCGTTTTTTCTTTTGATAGCTCTTGACCAAGCATATTTTGAGAAAGTATCAATAACATTTAACATATACTTAAATCCATCATTTTGATCTGAATAGTTAGACATTATAACTAAATCTGCTGCCCATAAATCGTCAATTCCTAATGTTATAATTTTTCTCTT
This sequence comes from Homalodisca vitripennis, assembly GCF_021130785.1. Lineage (NCBI taxonomy): Eukaryota > Metazoa > Arthropoda > Insecta > Hemiptera > Cicadellidae > Homalodisca > Homalodisca vitripennis. Next base: position 47,149 of record NW_025779210.1, read on the forward strand.
TTTAAACTTTTTTCGTACTGGTGCATGAATTTCTCGAGCTTCAATCTCTATCTCATCTTTAGTCTTCAATTCTTGCTTAACAGGTTTTGGATTTGGATTCTTTATAAACTTACTCTTGTTTGTCTTACATTTTGAACATTTTGCAGCAATTCTATACAATCCATTTTGAGTTTGAACGATTTTTGAATCTATATTTTTCGTTTTCTTTTTACACTTGTGACAGTGAATTAAATCATCTTCCATTTACATATCAAAGTTTCCAAGTTTATTTAATTCGTCTAATATATCAGATTTTGCTTCATTTTTATAGCCATACGGTACTGTATCGATCTTATTTTCTAGGACAATTCTCTTATCATCTTTAGCGTTCAGTGCCAGCTTGTTTATGGTAACAGTGTACAACTCATGTTTATAACTTTTGATGACTGTCATCTCCCTAAATTCTTCTTTATCTTCGAACAAACATCTCTTCAAGTTTTCGATATTTATTGTTTTATTTACAAACGCTTCTCTTAATTCCTTTACACCTAACTGGATTTTTATCTAGATATTTGTACGAGTACATCTTAGACCTTAAACCACAAAATTCTTCTAAAACTTCGCTATTTAACTCATCTTTGAATTTCCCTATTACCTTCTTATTTTTAGTAGTGAAACATTCATGATCTTTTGGATAATCACTTGTATCAAAGTCATCTATATTTTCTTTAATAATTTTAAAAGGATCTCGTTTCAATTCTAGAAAATAACTGTCTGTATCCATGTAACACAGATTCAAATCTGGATCAAACTTCTTTAATTTGTTGTAATAAAACTCGTACATTAGCAATTTTGAGAGGTCGAGAACTGAAAATCCTATGTAAATCGGTTTGTTAAATTTAACCTTTTGTTTGTACATGTGACTCGCTATACAGTTGTCGTCAAAGATGTTAAAGCATTTGAAATTTGTTTTCTTAGTTTGTTTCATTGAAAATTCTTCATTTCCAAGCTTAATATCACATCTGTTTCTCACATTTTCCATAGATTTTCCAAAAACTGAGTTGTTCATCAGCTTATAAAAGTCCTTTTCAAAGTCGCTTGTAGCTTTGGTTCTCATGTTTGTGTTAAAATCAATGTATTCTTTCATAAAAGGCTTCTGATCGAATGCAATAACTCTATTCACATGTTTCAAAATCATACCTTGTTCCAAATAGAACTTCAAATTTCTCGAATGAACAACGTATTCAGTTTTATCCAGTAGAGTTGTGCAAAGTTTGTTTTTTAAAATGTTCTGGAGCAAGAGGTAAATCCTTGTGATGTTCGTGTAAATTTGTTGGATATCCAAGATCGACTTCGAGAATATAGCCATAATCTTCGTCGCCAGTGAGTTCTAAAATTGTTTCTTGCCACTCTTCTTTTGTATACGTTTTAGGATCCATCCACTTGATATCACTAAACGGCAGTTTTTGCATAAGACCATACCCATAAAGGTTGTTTGCATCGAGATAGAGTAAATAGTTTTCGGGCTTTGTCTTATCAAAATCTTTTAAATATTTGTTATTTGCTTTCACATATCGTTTAATACACTGAGAAATGCCTCCGCGAATACCTTTTTCGATCATCAAATACATATTATAATCACTAATTAATTGTAATTCTATCTTCGTTAATTTTAACATAGCATCCCATGCAAGACTGGGAGCTGTTAGATAGTGTGCTGGATCAAGCTTATAGCAATTCAAACAAATATTCCTAAAATTTTCAAAGATATCAGCGAGCAATAGAAACATCTTGAATGTTATAGAGATCAGAGTAATTTCCAAGATTTTTCTCTTTTAATTTGTTCCAAACGCTCAAGTAGTGTTGATAATCTTTCTCAGATATGCTCTCGTCTGTCAAAAGTGAATAGAAATCTTGAATTTTCAGCTCTTCTGTGTAATCAAGTTTTTCAATACTATCGATAAATTCGTAAGGAAATATACCTTTCCCAGATAGAATTTTAAAAATCTCGTCGTCGTCATTTGGCTGTCTTTCTATTATCTCATTCAATATTCTTCCATCTTGTATAAAATGATTTGTATGTTTGAAGTCTTCTCTCTTTAGATTTTTAGCTAACTTTTCTATAGACGAGGCCAATGAATCTGAACGTGTCTACAAACGAAAACTTGATGAATTTTCTTGGCTTATCACCTTCGAATTCATAGCCATATCCAGAATTTACAGAATAATTTATATATTTTTCATCGGTGTTTGCAATCAAATCAACATTTCCATATTGTTTAGCCAATTCTTTTATGTACAAATGAGTATCGTAATTTGACATATTGTGGCAGAAAACGGGAATATTCTGAGGAAATTTCAAATTTAGATTGCAACATGCATGAGCTGCGCCTCGAAACTTGCCGGTTAAATGACAATGATCTCTCACTTTATTATAACTCTTATCTTTCCAACTATCAGGAGTAAAACCATACTGAATTGACCCAACATCATAAGCAGACCATTCACAGATATGACAAACGTTTGAATTTTGATATGAAATTTCTTCTTCTTCAGTTAATTTCATAGGTTTTTTGTTCTTAGAATTATATTTTGTAGCTATGTATTTCGATAATTTATTGAGTTCTTCAAACAATTTTGCAGGAACATTTGGCAAATGTTCTTCATTTTTTGCTCGATAACATATCGGCTTGTACATACGATTGGTCACATTTGACACTAAATATAGAGTAAAACCATAAGGAATGTGCTTCTGAATCTTGGTTGTAGTCGATCTTTGTGGATTGTTCTTGCATGTCGGAATTTTTTCTAATATGCTCTCAAAATCCATATAAATAACGTACGGATGGCTAAACTTCTTTTGATAATTAGTAAATTTAGTTGTTTGACCTGGAAATGGCATAATAGGTTTGCATACTTCATGTTGCTTGCAAATTTCTAAATGATCTGCTAAATCTCCAGATTTGTAGAAATGGCTTAAACATCTTCTACATAGCAATTTTTTATGTTCGTGTTTAGATAACTGAGAACTCACTAATCTATTTAAATCTGTTATCAACACATAATGAGATTTGTCTTCTTGTTTAACATACAATAAATCGATTTCTAACTCGGCATTATAAACTTCGGAAATTTGTAATGGAACAATGTTGAGTTTTTCGTCATAAGTATAGATATTTATAGACATTTTTGGATATTTGTACTTGGAATTGGAGCTGCGTTTCTCAAATAATTGTATATCTTTTAAAGACATTGGATACTCAAAGCCCGAAAATATCTCGTCATTTACAAATTTCTCGTATTGCTTTGCTCTGTCAGCATTCTTTTCGGGTTTTCCCATAGCACATCGGATAGAATAAACAAAACAGAAATCATCTTTATTTTTGATATTTACACAAGCTTTCTTTACTTTGATCTCTTGTGGTAAATCGATATATGATCCTGCGTTCATAAATTCGTGTTTATTAAGGCTCAAAACTAGTTGTTTGCAGCGTTTTAATGTCCATCCAGAACCTTTATTTGGATGATTCATTTGTTCTCGATGTGTTAATTTATTAAATTGCTTAGTAATAAAGTCGTTCACATCGAAGATTTCATCCGCTTTTATAGTAAAATACATAGGACAAGTTTGTGGTTCACCGTTCACTAAAGTTCGTTCGTATTCGCATTCTAAAGATAAATAACCTTTCATATTTTTAACGGTTTCTTGAAATTTTTTCTATTAAACTTTTAATCTCTGGCCTCATAATTGATAGATATTTGTAAATTGACATGAAATTTTCGTTTAAATTCGTTTAAAAATGTATTGTTTGAAAAGACCATGTATAGAGGATAAAACTTCTACATCTATGATATTTTCAGGTTTTTCGTTAAGAGTTTTATCAATTTCTTCGATCATTTCAGACTTAGTTTTATCGTTTGTTTCTATGGACAATTTTTCAGCGATTGATTGAATTTTTTCATCATTAAATAGATTGAGATCTTTTTTATCTTCCTTAAAGTTTTTCTTTAATTCACGCAATTTTTCTATATTGTACATCTTCTCGTGACCATCGATCTGATTCTCCTTAGCCCATTGTCTTAAATAATTCAATTCTTTATTATAAATTTCTTTGTTCTTCAAATGATTTTTCGAATCGTAATGTCGAGTATAGTGATGTTCAAAAATGTCTTTTTTGCAGTATGGGCACTCTATCTTTTTCCGCTCCATATTTAAAGAGCAAAAATTTGTAAACTAAAATTTTGAGAAGTGGTGATTTTTGTGACAACTTGACACAAATCAGCACAATTTCTGGTCAAATGTTTTCAGATTGTTCTATTTATTATAGAAAAATCTTTTAACTAAATTTAGTTAAAAGATTTTTCTATAATAAATGGCGGCGCTGTTACAAGAGTTGAATAAGGTTGGTGAACTAAGATTCAAAGAATATAAGAAATTAGTGGAATTGGAAGAAAAAAAGAGATATAGAATCTTGAATTTGGAGAAAATGAAAGATAAATTCGGGTTTACAATAATTGCCGAGTTGGAAGATTGTAAAGTACACTTGCCGAACAGATTTTTGACTGTTTTGGATGAAAAAAAGATTAAAGAATTGAATAAACATGATAAATTACACTTGGTTGTTACTGGAAAGAAGACTATTAAAGATAAAGACTGTGTTACTATCAATTTTGTAGAGTAGAAGATTTTTCGTCGTAGCAGACATTTCAAATAGATTGATTTGACAGCTCAAGAAAGTAGAAGCAAACAGCTATAGATTCGGTAATTTTTCATTCGTGAGTTACAGATTCGTTTATTGTCCTTTAAACAGTATTTTTCATTGATTTACCGTCTGTCCCAAAAGTGAGCTAGAACCGCCATATTATTATCTACTTATATATATATATATATATATATATATATATATATATATATATATATATATATGTATATATTACATATTACATATTAGGATGAATAACCATCGGTCTTCATCCAACAGACAAGACGACAAATTGGTTTCGCAACATGCATTGGCTCATAACGAAATATTTAATAATTGTTACACATTAAAAGGGATTTGTAAAGTACCAGAAGATTCTTCAAAAATTCAATTAGAAAATTTAGAACAAGCATATCAATTAGTCACTAAGTCAAAATTACCTTTTGGATTAAATAAGAAATGATATGTTAAAATAGTCTAAATTAATCTAGCAAATCTAAAACAATGTATTGTCTATATTTAAATTTATTAATTTTATTAATTTTTTATGAATGTACAACTACAAAACTACAAAATAGTTAATATTTAATTTAATTTTATGGTGTTATTAATCTAAATTTTAATTTTAATATAAATCCCTTTTTAGTATAATATACCAAGGAGTTTATAAATTACAGTATAAGTCAGAATAGAATATTTCAGCTGATTATAAAAATTCATATGTTTACTTTTAATTCTTACACTATATACACTTTTTGTACCTTTATGAAAACGACATAAAAGTCGAAATATTAAAGGATTTATATGAAGTCTTTTTCTTCTATTGTTTTAAGAAGCCTCTGAGCATTTATTTTCTGCATACAGTATATAAATATTAATGGTAATTAAACCATTATATACATATATCCTGTGGCAAAGGAAATGATTACGTGGTGAAAGGAGTTCCATAGTTGGCTAGCCAATTTACCCTCCCGTGCTAAGGCTTTCGCGTTACGTACGTACTAGAAGGAGATATCTGGTACTCTCTTTTGATCAAAGTTGAAAATAATTTTAAATATATTTTAATGATTCAACAGTTATATAAAATTGAAAAAATAACATTTTGTAATGAAATAAAACCTTTATTTTATTTTTAATTAAACCATTTATATACATATAGTTTTATTTATTTTAGTGATTTAATAATAACATTATTTAAGTATAAGGGGCATAGTAAAATAGTCAGATGCTAATACCAACTTACGGTAACTGCGTCAATCAAAGTTGAAGCCGTTAATATTAAAATCTTTTCATCTTCTCACAGTACACAAAGTTGAAGTACTTTATTAACAGCCAGTGTTTAATCAGTATTTAATGTAATTAAGTTTCGTGAAAATGAGCGGAAATTCATTATTGGATTTATCATATTTTATTTTATTTGACTTAGTACTTGTTTTTGGAGCATGCAAATAAATGTTTGTTTCATCAAGATTGGTGTAGTCAATTATGCAGTCCATTTTGAAGTGAGGCGAAGAGAAATTTATTGCAAAACAAGATAGTTTTAGAAAGAATATATTTTCCCCATATTCTAAATTTAATTAGTCACCACATTGGATAAGGTAACATTAAAGACCTCTAGTTTGTGCGCCATTCTCCTTTTTTTTTAATACATTCACAAAGATGTACTGTGATAGAAGTTCCTGTTACAAATGCACTTCTCCGATGTTAAAAAAATTCTGGAAATAAATCTCTTTACAACAGGGCACTTTTAAGACAACATACATGGTCAATATACATTAGAAAACAATGTCACCATATTAGTGTAATTGATTAATTTTCATAAATTATTTGTAACAAATATTTAAAAACACTTCCATATGGACAGCTGAATAGTAAATGTTAGTGATATTAGTAGAGGTTTTTATATTTATATTTATAAGTGATATTTATTTATTATATTATGGCATGACACCTTTAAGACCTTACTCAAGTACAATAATAATATACTATTTGTTGATCTCACAACAATAATTTGTAGCCGTAAACATTCCTTTAAAAAATATTTACTTTTGTCAAATTGCAGAGATATACTCAGTGTGAAAGATGTCACGTGACTCAGGTTATTGTCGGTTTTGTTGTGCCTCAGGTTATTGGCAACATAATAATGTACCCCCCAACCCTCCCACCACCATACTGATAGCTTGAGGCGGCGCAATAACTTGTTCTTTTGTCACGCTGATGTTTTCCTTAATATCACGTTTTTACATAACCTTCTTAAATGTTTAATTCTTTCTTCCTGGAACTTGATAACGTTCAGTATGGTAGATAATTTTGAATTCATTAGGAATTCCAAACTAATAATTTTTTTATAACTTGACAAATTGAAACGAAGAACGCAAAAATAAAAATTAGATTTTAATATATTGTAAGCATATTTTGCTGGATGTCTCATACCCCTCGTCTACGGCACATTGCAAACAAATAGAAAATCTTTTATTAAAATTGTTTCTCCGCTACATCGACACAAAAGAATTCTTTCAAACTATCTTCGCTTTATGCAAATATTGATATTGAAAAAAATCACAAGATCATATGTTCCATATACTAGAGTCTCTGGAGTTTTAAATCAAAACACATATCATCTAAACTTAGTTAAAATTATATATCTTTCATAAACAAAAAATATAACAATGTACGTTTGTCTTGTATGTTGGTAATTTATAAAACAAATGGTGTAATCTATTTGTTTACAATATTACAAGTGTTGTTTTTCTGAGTTTTCCTAGTTCCCATCATTGGTTACCCGCTTATTCATTGGGTATCCACGTAAACTGTACAAACCATTGCAAACTTTTACTTTTCTTTTCTTTGGTCTTTTGATGCCCAATAGAGTTCTTCCTTGGTCTATAATGAATAATTCCTTGGTCCACTACCAAGTTTAAATAACTCAGGGACTTTAGATGGTGATAGATGGACAAAGCACTTGTAGGGACCTTAATATATAAAGAAACAAATTATTGCAAAATTGTATAACAAGATAGTTTTATCTGTATAAGATAGGAGTACACCAGGCCAAATGTCATGTAACTGCCTTCGCCGAGTTTTGCATGCACAATTTCTAGTTTATACTTACAACAGACAAGGGCACAGAAACGATTTTTTAGGAACAGACAGAAGAGAAATTTGCCAGCCTACCGAGTACTGAGTACCTAGGCTTTAATGCATGTCAGCTAAATCCCATATAAGCTATCATTGAAGTCATTCTTGTCTCTATAGAAATACAGTTTTCTGCAAAATTTAACGTCTGCATATGAAGTCCCTTCTCGAGATATCCTGCGGATGTTTAGTCAATGTAATCGTTCAGCCAAATCCCATTAAAGGACATGCCCATCAAACATGACGTTGCCTATATAGAGTTTTAGTTACGTGCAAAATATCGAGTCCATAGCTCAATTGATTCTTGAGATATTTTAGGATGCTGCTAACGTGATGCTCAGAGTGTCTAGTACAAACCACTCAATATACAATCAGCTTCAACAAAAATCTTCAACTAAGATTTTTATCAGAATTATACAAAACATTGTCAAATGCACATTTACAATTATTTAAGAACTACATAAGAATCTACATAAAGTGATAAAGGGCGCAAAGGCTTATGACGTTACAAAGTCCATTATGACTTCAAAAAATATTTCAAAAACATCCTGGGCCATTATCAACCGACAAAAAAATTCAAATGAGCGAACACAATTACAACTCAAAAATTAAGGATCTTCTCATTGGCGAACCTATACAGATGGCTGAAGAATTTATAAATTTTTTGCCCATCCAGTTGACCGTCAACCGGTAAACCCTTGGCCCCAAACGCCACCCTCCAGCTGAAGCAAAGGCCAACGGTCTCAATGGCTCTGGTACCTGTTACGTAGTAGGAGGTTGTTCGTGTCATTAAAAAACTACCCCCTGCCAAAATTAACAAACGGTTCCTTCAAAGAAGGCTGTTTTCCATCACCTCTGAAAATTGTCAAGGTGAACCCAATCTTCAAAAAAGGTGATAGGCTATCAGTTGAAAACTATCGACCAATCTCAATTTGCCTGTTCTCAGCAAAATCTTTGAAAAAACTGTTCTTATAATAATTATACATTTTTTGGATAGCCACAACCTGCTCTCAAAAGACAAGTTTGGTTTTAGGAAGGGAAATTCGACTACATTGAATCCTGTCGATATGGTTATTGCAGACTTGGAGGCTAGGAAGCCCATCTAAGGTTGTGTTTCTTGCCCTTATAGGTTGAATATATATTATAACACATTACAATCAAACTTATTGAAATCCATTTAAGAATGGGACCAAAACAAATAACAAAACTTGACGTTGGATACCAAATAAAGTTTAACAAATATTAAGTAGCTAATAGCAGTTACCCGCGACTTCACACGCAATTTTCAAGATCAAAGGCCATAACTTTCTTAGTGAAAGCATTTCTTGTGTAATATGATACATCCCTACAATTTATTTTAAAACATAATTAGATATATCATGAACATACTCGGTTGAGAGGTAAATAAAACTTTGACTGGTTCCATCTTAGGTTTTGTCGTTGACAAGTCAAACTGTGTTACGCTAAAAATGTAGATGAGTACTTACCTTATCGCTGAACTCTAAAATGGCGTTAATTTGTAGAAAATTTACTCAATAAGTTATAAATGTAAACAAATTAAAAATTATAAACAATGTTTACACAGAACGTTTGATTACGTTTGACACACTCATTCAGTTAATATTACACAACGTTAGAAACCAAGATGGGATTTTTGTTACTTTAATGACCAGTAGGCCTAGCACGGAGAAACTTTCTAAATAAGAATAGGCCCTATATTCATACCAGGGATAGCAAGAATATCTATGTAAAATTTCTGTACAATCGGTTGCGTAGTTTACGTGTGAAAACAAAACAAACAAATAAGGTACCTTTGTATTTATAATACTATTGGAGTTTCCTCAAATTTAAATGTAAATAAATGTTTCTACCACTTTAGCGAACTTCAGTTGAAAGTGTCATCAGTTTAGGGCCAGTTTAGTTTGGAATACGTATCGTAAATATTATAATTATTTTCAGAAATTATAAAATTTCCTTTCCAAGTTTTCTTACTCTTTAAATCTTCCTTGAACTTCTACAAATATTTCAAAACGAAAATTAACCAAATCGGTCCAGTCGTTCGAGAGAGAGAGAGAGAGAGAGAGAGAGAGAGAGAGGAGAGAGAGAGAGAGAGAGAGAGAGAGAGAGAGAGAGATTTGTCTTCCAGCCTCACGATATCTCGAAAACGGACTGACCTAAAGACTCAAAGTTTGCATGACGCTTTATTTATATATAAGCAACACTTACTTCGATGATGTTGTATTGTGACCTACAGACTCAAAGTTTGCATGACGCTTTATTTATATATAAGCAACACTGACTTCGATGGTGTTGTATTGTGACCTACACACTCAAAGTTTGCATGACGCTTTATTTATATATAAGCAACACTGACTTCGATGGTGTTGTATTGTGACCTACAGACTCAAAGTTTGCATGACGCTTTATTTATATATAAGCAACACTGACTTCGATGATGTAGTATTGTGACCTACAGACTCAAAGTTTGCATGACGCTTTATTTATATATAAGCAACACTGACTTCGATGATGTAGTATTGTGACCTACACACTCAAAGTTTGCATGACGCTTTATTTATATATAAGCAACACTGACTTCGATGCTGTTGTATTGTGACCTACACACTCAAAGTTTGCATGACGCTTTATTTATATATAAGCAACACTGACTTCGATGCTGTTGTATTGTGACCTACACACTCAAAGTTTGCATGACGCTTTATTTATATATAAGCAACACTGACTTCGATGATGTAGTATTGTGACCTACAGACTCAAAGTTTGCATGACGCTTTATTTATATATAAGCAACACTGACTTCGATGCTGTTGTATTGTGACCTACATACTCAAAGTTTGCATGACGCTTTATTTATATATAAGCAACACTGACTTCGATGATGTAGTATTGTGACCTACAGACTCAAAGTTTGCATGACGCTTTATTTATCTATAAGCAATACTGACTTCGATGATGTTGTATTGTGACCTACAGACTCAAAGTTTGCATGACGCTTTATTTATATATAAGCAACACTGACTTCGATGGTGTTGTATTGTGACCTACAGACTCAAAGTTTGCATGACGCTTTATTTATATATAAGCAACACTGACTTCGATGGTGTTGTATTGTGACCTACAGACTCAAAGTTTGCATGACGCTTTATTTATATATAAGCAACACTGACTTCGATGCTGTTGTATTGTGACCTACAGACTCAAAGTTTGCATGACGCTTTATTTATATATAAGCAACACTGACTTCGATGGTGTTGTATTGTGACCTACAGACTCAAAGTTTGCATGACGCTTTATTTATATATAAGCAACACTGACTTCGATGCTGTTGTATTGTGACCTACACACTCAAAGTTTGCATGACGCTTTATTTATATATAAGCAACACTGACTTCGATGGTGTTGTATTGTGACCTACAGACTCAAAGTTTGCATGACGCTTTATTTATATATAAGCAACACTGACTTCGATGCTGTTGTATTGTGACCTACACACTCAAAGTTTGCATGACGCTTTATTTATATATAAGCAACACTGACTTCGATGATGTAGTATTGTGACCTACAGACTCAAAGTTTGCATGACGCTTTATTTATCTATAAGCAACACTGACTTCGATGATGTTGTATTGTGACCTACAGACTCAAAGTTTGCATGACGCTTTATTTATATATAAGCAACACTGACTTCGATGGTGTTGTATTGTGACCTACACACTCAAAGTTTGCATGACGCTTTATTTATATATAAGCAACACTGACTTCGATGGTGTTGTATTGTGACCTACACACTCAAAGTTTGCATGACGCTTTATTTATATATAAGCAACACTGACTTCGATGCTGTTGTATTGTGACCTACACACTCAAAGTTTGCATGACGCTTTATTTATATATAAGCAACACTGACTTCGATGATGTTGTATTGTGACCTACAGACTCAAAGTTTGCATGACGCTTTATTTATATATAAGCAACACTGACTTCGATGATGTTGTATTGTGACCTACAGACTCAAAGTTTGCATGACGCTTTATTCATATATAAGCAACACTGACTTCGATGGTGTTGTATTGTGACCTACAGACTCAAAGTTTGCATGACGCTTTATTTATATATAAGCAACACTGACTTCGATGGTGTTGTATACAATCCATAGGACTTGCCTGAGTGTTAGCGAATATTGTTACTTTGGTCTTATGGGTAACCATTATGGCAACGTGATATAATAACATGATGAAATAACAGAATTAAAAAAATTGTGAATAAACTGAGTAACATATGAGATTTTTAATTGTGCCATATTAACACGTGCACTCATAGCGTATAACCTAGTTTTATTCATAGAGTAAAATAAAACTAATAGAGTGGAAAGTCAGTGTTAAAAGTTGGTGCCAATATTGATTTCAGCGCGCTCTTGCGTTGTAGTACCGTCCCTGGCTCATTGGAACATTAATTTTAAATTTAAAACACTGATATGGAACCTAAATAAATGAAATAAATTTGACCGTAACATGTGATAATATATCAAGAGAAAGGTTTTTACTATTAACTTTAAATATTGCATTAATCTTTATTTCACAATAGACAAGAAAGTATTCTATAATGGTACATGTCTAATTATAGATTTTCGCTAAGCGTGATTGAAATCTAGGCCAATAAAATTTCTCTTGTATGAGAAAACTTATGTAAAAATTGCTTTTGTTTGCCTGCATGTCTGTCTATCTGACCACAAAGAGACCCTTAAGAATGAAATGGGCTATAGACTTGAAATTTTGCATGCGTACTCAGTGAAGCCTGTTACGTGATACATGGTGTGTTGTACTCTTACCCTTGGTTAATAATAAATTCTTAATAAGCAAAAAGCATGATTCGAGTATTTACAACCATATATTCAGATGCTAGGTGGAGACTATGTACTGTTAGAATCAATATTGAGAACAGATTGTATTCTTTTTCGCGAGATTTCTTTTGTTAAAGGGCAAAGATTTATCTCCTTTGAGCTGTGAGGGAGATCAATAACTTGGGGCTGTGGACATCGTCAAACAGAATAAGGAACTGGCAGCGTTGGTACAGTGCGGAGTGGGCGGAACTTATAAATAAATGCTCTGATCAAAGCAGTTAAATTTGAACTCTTTGATGTAATGTTTTTTGTTAGCAACGTTTGGTGTTAGAAAATCCCATAGCGTCATAAACCTTGATCACGAGAACAGAATGTATGGACAATGAGCGCGAGAGTTTCACGGAGAACCTATTCAACCAATACTGAAATTATACGTGGGCATTGTTAGGGTACCTGGAATGAATATAGCCTTATTATTATTTCGGAAATCCCTTCGGACTATGCCCCACTGGTCTTCAAAATAGCGACAAAGTCGCACCTTGATCTCTCAAGTTGTAAAGTATTAACTAAAAGAACATTTCTAATGTAATCAACTGTTCTGTGTAAAAATTGTTTATTTTTTTTCTAATTTTATTACATTTATAGTAAGTACAAATATTTTTACGCCGTTTTAGATTTCAGAGAATAAGTAAGTACTAATCTATTTCACAAAATGTCACAATACACAAGATAGTCAGACACTAGATATATTCTTTGAATCAGTTCGTAGTAATTTGTAAGTATTAATTCCAGCTCTAAATGTACTAAAAATATTAACAATATTTTACATTTATAAAGACACAAACACGTAGTGTCATTGTTAATGCGCATATAGCTGTACATTTGTACCAGATATTAAATATTCATTCTAAAAAACTATGTTAATGTCTAAACAAAGTAAATTAGCATGGTCGTAATAAAAACTTCTGACGTATTCTCTTGATCGTGGGAAAAAGGCAAACTCAACATTGGCGTAGGAAATATAATTCATTCGAACCAGTAGTGGTCATACGCGTGCAATGTATTGTGAGCTACAGTAAAAAGTCTGGGTTGTACACAATATTTGGTATAAACTAGATAGCACAACAAAGAACAGACCAGAACACTATTATTGGCCATGTAGCGGCATCGTAGTCTAAATAGCGCCAATATCACGATAATGGCGTCATTACAATGATTTATGTTAGATATTGGCGGCGAGTGCACAACAAACATTGCACCATGAGATATCTATATGAAAAAAATTTGTTATATGCTAGATGCAACAAAGAACAGAACATTGCACTATTACTAGCTATGTGGTGGCATTGTATTCGTCGTAGGACTAATATCACGATAATAGCGTCATTACAATGATCTATGTTAGATATTGGCGGCAAGTGCACAACAAACATTGCACCATGAGATATCTGTATGAAACAATTTGTTATATACTAGATGCAACAAAGAACAGAAAATTGCACTATTACTAGCTATGTGGTGGCATCGTATTCGTCGTGGGACTAATATCACGATAATAGCGTCATTACAATGATCTATGTTAGATATTGGCGGCGAGTGCACAACAAACATTGCACCATGAGATAGATATCTGTATGAAAAAATTTGTTATATACTAGATGCAACAAAGAACAGAACATTGCACTATTACTAGCTATGTACTAGCTATGTGGTGGCATCGTATTCGTCGTGGGACTAATATCACGATAATAGCGTCATTACAATGATCTATGTTAGGTATTGGCGGAGAGTGCACCACATCCATTGACAACGTGATGTCTCTTAAAAAATATTTCGTTTTACGATTTTTAGATACTAAAACAACTTTTTCGTCAATTTGTATATTTATAATTTGACATTATAACAAAGCGTTTTAGTAGTGGATAAATTTACTACTATACAGATTATGGCTATTTTGAATTTCTTAGGATAAAAACCTACACTAGACTACATTATGACTAAAATTAAATATTCATTAACATGTATCTATATATACATAAATAACACAATGTATACTAGACTTTGCTACACCAATAGTAACTATTTAATGAAAACATATGTAAAAATATAAATTGCATATGATCCAGTTGAAATTGTCACCATATTTAATTTTACAGTTTCAGAGATATCAGTAAAACATGTAGAGACCGACATGTTATCTTGCTGAATAGACTTATCTACATCTGATACATGAATTCGACGACACTCAATGGAGTATTTTGATATTTCATTGGCATGTAATTAATAGCTTTTTTCCGTCATCATACAAGTGATAGTGGAAAAATACTTGTGCCCTAGTAATTCGCAATAGAGATAAATTACTTTCAAATACGTAAATTGTTACCAAAGTTTTATTGTATCTTTGAATATTAAAAATTCTTTATTCTGAATCTGTTTTTAATTCTGATATTGAATATTCCTATGGCTGAATATGCTAAAACTGTTAGAGTAGTGAAATCGATTCATGGATTGAACAATACTTTTTACATTGAGTTCATAGATCTTTATAATAACACTCCTGTATCAAAAATGTATTTTTTAATTCGTAATTTTCTATCAATCCACGTAAAGTTACATACATTTGAAATTGGAAATTAAGGCAATTTTATAGTGTTTATGTTTCTATTCATTTAATATCGAAAAAATGATTTTTGACTAATTTTTATTACATATGTACATACAGTAAAAATGTCACATTTTTCTCTTTGGCCATATTTATAACTTGTGTGTGATTATAAAATTGCCTAAAATTGTCTACTTTAATTATCTATAAAGACACGAACAAAATTGTTTAAAATCTATTTGTATTTAAAGAAAATTAAAATTTTAAAACCCTGTCAATTTAACATGAACCATATTTTCCAACATCTTAGATCGATTGCCCCACCTTATAGGTGTTATCAAATCCATCCTCCATATAGGAATATTTATGAGCTTACATTATGTACCAAACTAAATTTTTCTAGGCGTGAACCAACTATTGTAGGTTGTTGATTTGTCTTTTGTATTTATAGATGTAATAACGTTTCATGGAACGCTTATTTAGTATCAAAACATTTCATTACAATTTAGAATCCCGTATTCATTTTGTCAACGAAAACAGTATTCGGCCTCTATATGGTAGTTTTATTAGGGCTATAGAGGAAACAGTGAGTTTGCTACTTACATCCCATCAGACTAATTATAAGAAACTACTGAACAACTACTATACAACTATATAGCGCCTCTATACAGTAGTGACAACGTTCCTCGATTATGACGTAATTATAATGATCTATGTTTTGTATTGTTGCCATTAGTCCAAAGTTCTCTTTTAAGTGGAGAAGCTTTAAGTAGCTCCAAAACTGATTTGATTCTTTTTTATCTTGAATTTTTACATTATTTTGTGACTATGAATGAATGAATGAAAAGTGTTTTTATTTTTGACCAAAATATAATACAATACATACAGTAAAAAAAAACACTACATCTACAATGGCTTAAATGCCGTCTGTAGTGGTTAGCAGGAATGATAACTGTACTAATCTAAGAATAACAAAAGTCAAGTTAAATGGCAATAATAATTTAAAATTATAAATCAACACACTGGGACACTTTTCCAAAAACTGAATAAGGCTAACTTAAAATTATTTTATCACACCTTTTTTCAATAGAACAGCACACACGCACACACACATACACGCATACACATTTTATACACATATAACACCTTAAACTCAGAAAAAATTAAAACAAAATTACATTATAAATGGAAGAAAAAACAAGGTGATGACTGAAATATATACATGTTGTAATTAAAATATTTTCCCCTTTTTCCTACCTTAAATTCGACCCTAAAAATTGAATTCCTGGATTAATTGCCATCTATACTTCCACGCGGTGCTCATGAAACCCCCCAAAACCCGCCAATTCCTACCGTTTAAATAATGTATATATTCATTTTTGTTTAATGTTGATTTACCAAAATAGTATTTTCTTATTTCCCTCAAAATTGGACACACTGATACGAAATGAAAGACGGATTCAGCTTCATTTAAATTGCACAAAGAGCAGTTATAATTAAATTCTGGTAACCATGGTTTGTAATTTAAGTCAACTAGTTCTGCCCTGGCTTTGATAGCCCACGATATTGTAGGGATATCATAAACGATCAGTAAAAACACTCCTGTCACCGAGGGTCAGGTCCAAGGTTAAATACTGTGAGCGGTTGACCGCGGTGCGGGCCCTGCCTTCGCACTCTGCCCGCCACCGAGCGCTCATTCCAGATACCACCTGGTTGCGTAGATTGCCCAAGTTGTGGTCGAGAAATCCACCTCCACTCCACACTTTTCACCCAACAATTTCTATTGTTTACACCAATAGATGTTTTTCAAAATTATTTGCTGGGCTAAAATGTAGGGCAAACGGTGGTGTTCTAAATTTAAAATTTTACAAATATAACCAGAGCTAATTTTTTTAGTGTATGTAACAATCTTTTCAAAATTTGTTTCTAAATATAAAACATACTTAGGCGTATTATAAGGTAGGACGTAACATTTTTTTAATAAATGTTCTCTGAACTGATTCTATTGCATCATATTCTGTGAAGCCCCATACCTGAGCACTGTAGCAAATAATGGATCTAATAATAGAATTGAAGCAGATAATCTTTGCACTCAGAGGAGCTTTTAATAAAGAAATTGATTCTTTCTAATGAAAGAATCAAATTTCGCCAAATTGAATTGATTGCAAATTTAGCCATGGTCAATTTTTCTTGAAAATGCAGTCCCCAAGATAAGGAGCTTGTAAAAAGCATACCCAAGTACTTGTACTTATCGACGACTTTAATTCGTTCTTCTTTTAAAGTCCAATTGTCGTTAGCTTTTAGTTTTCCGCCATTTCTAAAAACCAATATATTAGATTTAGCTAAATTTATTTTCAAATTCCAAGCTACGCAATAATGTTCTAGTCTATTAATCATATGCTGTAGACCTGCAGCAGAAGGGCGACATGAGAACAATGTCATCAGCGTACATGAGTGTATTTACCCGTGTACTCCCAAAACTACATCCCCCTCCACCGCTATTTTGTGACTATAATGATGTATTGTGGTGTGAATGAAAGCAATATATAAATAAATACAGCAAACTGTAATGAACCTAAAATAAAAACTAATTTAGCGTTACTATAAAATTTTGTTATAGCCTTTATATCAATCATAAACTTTATGATTATGCCACAATAGAAAATTTACGAAGAATTGAATAATCCTCTGTAGGATTAAAGTTGTATTTGACAACTATTCCAGTGGCAAAGAAGCTCAGTGCCAAATATGTTCTGGGAGCACTTGGCTAGCTTCTAGCGTCTATACCGCCTCGTTCACTCCACGGGGAGACAAACAAGGGCTACTTTATATGATCTTACATCTAGGATTTGAGTATTAGAGAGAGAGAAAAATGTCAGAGTAAAAAAAGTAATGGCTTCGAATATGAGTATGACAGATATGCAGTGTACGAAAAGTCTTTTGGACTGCACATTATATATAATCAATATTATATTATTG